>NW_021307072.1:0-15434 GCF_002162155.2 Triticum dicoccoides
CTCCCAGTCAATCTCGTCGGCTTGTGATCCTGGCATGGTTAGCAGCAATAGAAACACACAAGAATATGATCCTACAGACTACGAACAAGTGGTGGTGGTGGGTGTCACAAATCCGTCAAGCAAATCTCAAATTCTTACCAGTTCTTACCCAGCAGCAGGCGGTGATCGGCAACCGTTGTAGTCAAAAACTCTCAAAGCTTGGATAGAGCGATTACCAGGGAGAGTCAAACGCACGACGTAGATGTATGTGGAGCTGGGAAGGCTTATAATATGGTAGCAAAAAGGGTCAGCAATAATCAATTCAGAGATGCAAAGTTGAATAAACGCTCAACGACGGTACTGTGCTGGTCCTAGGCTAGACTGTGCTAGAGACGCGAGCCTAGAACACTAACAAAATCACGGCGCGGCACGTAAACAAGGGAAAAGCACACTCTGAATTTTTTTTTCGCTCTTTTTTTTTTTGCGCTCTCTTTTTTTTATTGCGCTGCTTTTTTTTTTGCGAAAAATCACTATAATGGCGAGTGTCTCAAAACTCTTCCTAGCTCAAACTGACAGGATGGGCACGAAATTTTTTCGACCAAATTTTTTTTTTTCGTCTGCCCGGACCCAAAAACTGGAAACGGGTCAAAAAAAACTTCCTATAATGGCACCTGTCTCAAAACACTCAGAAACACCTAAAAATAGGATAGCCAGAAATTTTTTCGAAAAATGCGTTTTCGAAAAATTTTGGGCCTAAACGGAGCGTGGCTACCCGACTCCGGCAAGGAAACACGAACCGGAATCTAGATGGATCCCGAAAACAAACCTAATAAGCAAGGAACTCGGATTGGTGGTGGATATATGGTGGTGGTATATGGCAGCGGTGGTGGTAGCGGTGGTAGTATATGGATATGGATCGGTGGTGGTATATGGACACAGATTGGTGGTGGTATATGGATACGGATTCGGTGCGGTGGTGGTAGCTGGCAGGGGCGATGATGATGGTGCGGCGGCGACGTGACAACTTATGACCAGAACTCGAAACTCTAAAAGCCTAGACTCTAAGACCAGCAACTAGACACGACGATGCAACCGCAAATTCAACAAAGCAAAACCCTAAAAAGATTATGCAAGGCTCAGATTGGTTCGGATATGATGAACTAACCCTAAATTCTTTTTTGTGGCTTTTTCGTGGACTATAGGTATGAAGAGCAGACTCGATCTAAACTACTAAAAAACTGTAAAATCTCACCGAGCAACCTGGAAATCTGATACCACTTGATAGAGGCAAAGGTGTCCCGTCTTTCGATGAGATGGTGGATTTCGCTTTGGTGGAAGTCGACTTTGACGATCCGACTACGAACGTGCGAGGACGTCGCGCCTTAGCAATCGCTAAACCAACTCCGAGAGGTTATTGACCACGCCGGAGCACGATCAACCTGACCACGAGGGTCTGTTTCCTGCGAGCAAACGAAGAACAAGCAAGAAACTAAGATTGCAATCTGGATATTGCGAATATAAGATGAAAGCTTTATTGATCAAGGTGGGGTTCTGTGACGCCTTTGTCTGGTCGTTGAACACAAACGAAGTACGCGAAGTTGCAGCTATGGCGAACTTTTAATCTAAACAAAACCAAAGTCTAAACGATGCCCTAAGGGCTGTATATATGGAGGAAGAGGGGGGAATTTCGTGGCCCTTGGTGGAGGAGTCCGAAATCAACCCTATCTCTTGTTTCCCCACACATACGGACTCTAAAAATAGCCTATACTTATGTATTTCGAAATTACATGGGCTGGCCCAATAATAAGGTGACGCAGCACCTAAAATAGCCTCGGGACGAAATTTATGAAGTGGCATCTTGTATATTTCGTCCAAGGCTTCATGCACCCATTATGGTGGCTTCAAAGTCCTGAAATCATCACTTGTAACTCCGTTCTTGTTCCCCTTGCGCATGCCATCATCTCCATGCTTGTTCTTGCTCCAATGTTCATCCTTCTCCAAGCTAGGCCCTTCATTTGTAAGCAAAACAAATGTATCCAATTTAGGCAGCATCATATTCTCATGAACATTAGAATCATTACCAAGAAACGAAAGTACCTGGTAATTTAGTTGGCGTGCACGAGCTCTAGTAATTGGTCCAGTATGTATAGCAGCAGGGGCTGTGGGTGTAACAATTGTATTGATGTCCTCATCAGACTGTGCTAGAGACGCGAGCCTAGAACACTAACAAAATCACGGCGCGGCACGTAAACAAGGGAAAAGCACACTCTGGAATTTTTTTTTTCGAAACCTACTCCGGCAAGGAAACACGAATCGGAATCTGGATGGATCCCGAAAACAAACCTAATAAGCAAGGAACTCGGATTGGTGGTGGATATATGGTGGTAGATGGCAGCTGTGGTGGTATATGACAGTTGTGGTGGTATATGGATACGGATTCGAAGCAGTGGCGGATAAGCGGTGGTGGTAGATGGCAGGGGTGATGATGATGGTGCGGCGGCGGCGTGACAACTTATGACCAGAACTCGAAACTCTAAAAGACTAGACTCTAAGACCAGCAACTAGACACGACGATGCAACCGCAAATTCAACAAAGCAAAACCCTAAAAAGATTATGCAAAGGCTCAGATTGGTTCGGATATGATGAACTAACCCTAATTTTTTTTTGTGGCTTTTTCGTGGACTGTAGGTATGAAGAACAGACTCGATCTAAACTACGAAAAACTGTAAAATCTCACCGAGCAACCTGGAAATCTGATACCACTTGATAGAGGCAAAGGTGTCCCGTCTTTCGATGAGATGGTGGATTTCGCTTTGGTGGAAGTCGACTTTGACGATCCGACTACGAACGTGCGAGGACGTCGCGCCTTAGCAATCGCTAAACCAACTCCGAGAGGTTATTGACCACGCCGGAGCACGATCAACCTGACCACGAGGGTCTGTTTCCTGCGAGCAAACGAAGAACAAGCAAGAAACTGAGATTGTAATCTGGATATTGCGAATATAAGATGAAAGCTTTATTGATCAAGGTGGGGTTCTGTGACGCCTTTGTCTGGTCGTTGAACACAAACGAAGTACGCGAAGTTGCAGCTATGGCGAACTTTTAATCTAAACAAAACCTGATGAGGACATCAATACAATTGTTACACCCACAGCCCCTGCTGCTATACATACTGGACCAATTACTAGAGCTCGTGCACGCCAACTAAATTACCAGGTACTTTCGTTTCTTGGTAATGATTCTAATGTTCATGAGAATATGATGCTGCCTAAATTGGATACATTTGTTTTGCTTACAAATGAAGGGCCTAGCTTGGAGAAGGATGAACATTGGAGCAAGAACAAGCATGGAGATGATGGCATGCGCAAGGGGAACAAGAACGGAGTTACAAGTGATGATTTCAGGACTTTGAAGCCACCATAATGGGTGCATGAAGCCTTGGACGAAATATACAAGATGCCACTTCATAAATTTCGTCTCGAGGCTATTTTAGGTGCTGCGTCACCTTATTATTGGGCCAGGCCCATGTAATTTCGAAATACATAAGTATAGGCTATTTTTAGAGTACGTATGTGTGGGGAAACAAGAGATAGGGTTGATTTCGGACCCCTCCACCAAGGGCCACGAAATTCCCCCCTCTTCCTCCATATATACAGCCCTTAGGGCATCGTTTAGACTTTGGGTTTTGTTTAGATTAAAAGTTCGCCATAGCTGCAACTTCGCGTACTTCGTTTGTGTTCAACGACCAGACAAAGGCGTCACAGAACCCCACCTTGATCAATAACGCTTTCATCTTATATTCGCAATATCCAGATTGCAATCTTAGTTTCTTGCTTGTTCTTCGTTTGCTCGCAGGAAACAGACCCTCGTGGTCAGGTTGATCGTGCTCCGGCGTGGTCAATAACCTCTCGGAGTTGGTTTAGCGATTGCTAAGGCGCGACGTCCTCGCACGTTCGTAGTCGGATCGTCAAAGTCGACTTCCACCAAAGCGATATCCATCATCTCATCGAAAGACGGGACACCTTTGCCTCTATCATTCTCCAAGCTAGGACCTTCATTTGTAAGCAAAACAAATGTATCCAATTTAGGCAGCATCATATTCTCATGAACATTAGAATCATTACCAAGAAACGAAAGTACCTGGTAATTTAGTTGGCGTGCGCGAGCTCTAGTAATTGGTCTAGTATGTATAGCAGCAGGGGCTGTGGGTGTAACAATGGTATTGATGTCCTCATCAGGAGATATCGTTTCCACATATATATTGACTGATTGATGAGGACATCAATACAATTGTTACACCCACAGCCCCTGCTGCTATACATACTGGACCAATTACTAGAGCTCGTGCACGCCAACTAAATTACCAGGTACTTTCGTTTCTTGGTAATGATTCTAATGTTCATGAGAATATGATGCTGCCTAAATTGGATACATTTGTTTTGCTTACAAATGAAGGGCCTAGCTTGGAGAAGGATGAACATTGGAGCAAGAACAAGCATGGAGATGATGGCATGCGCAAGGGAAACAAGAACGGAGTTACAAGTGATGATTTCAGGACTTTGAAGCCACCATAATGGGTGCATGAAGCCTTGGACGAAATGTACAAGATGCCACTTCATAAATTTCGTCCCGAGGCTATTTTAGGTGCTGCGTCACCTTATTATTGGGCCAGGCCCATGTAATTTCGAAATACATAAGTATAGGCTATTTTTAGAGTCCGTATGTGTGGGGAAACAAGAGATAGGGTTGATTTCGGACCCCTCCACCAAGGGCCACGAAATTCCCCCCTCTTCCTCCATATATACAGCCCTTAGGGCATCGTTTAGACTTTGGGTTTTGTTTAGATTAAAAGTTCGCCATAGCTGCAACTTCGCGTACTTCGTTTGTGTTCAACGACCAGACAAAGGCGTCACAGAACCCCACCTTGATCAATAAAGCTTTCATCTCATATTCGCAATATCCAGATTGCAATCTTAGTTTCTTGCTTGTTCTTCGTTTGCTCGCAGGAAACAGACCCTCGTGGTCAGGTTGATCGTGCTCCGGCGTGGTCAATAACCTCTCGGAGTTGGTTTAGCGATTGCTAAGGCGCGACGTCCTCGCACGTTCGTAGTCGGATCGTCAAAGTCGACTTCCACCAAAGCGAAATCCACCATCTCATCGAAAGACGGGACACCTTTGCTTCTATCAAGTGGTATCAGATTTCCAGGTTGCTCGGTGAGATTTTACAGTTTTTCGTAGTTTAGATCGAGTCTGTTCTTCATACCTACAGTCCACGAAAAAAAAATTCAGAGTGTGCTTTTCCCTTGTTTACGTGCCGCGCCGTGATTTTGTTGGTGTTCTAGGCTCGCGTCTCTAGCACAGTCTAGCCTAGGACCAGCACAGTACCGTCGTTGAGCGTTTATTCAACTTTGCATCTCTGAATTGATTATTGCTGACCCTTTTTGCTACCATAGTATAAGCCTTCCCAGCTCCACATACATCTACGTCGTGCGTTTGACTCTCCCTGGTAATCGCTCTATCCAAGCTTTGAGAGTTTTGACTACAACGGTTGCCGATCACCGCCTGTTGCTGGGTAAGAACTGGTAAGAATTTGAGTTTTGCTTGACGGATTTGTGACACCCACCACCACCACTTGTTCGTAGTCTGTAGGATCATATTCTTGTGTATTTCTATTGCTGCTAACCATGCCAGGATCACAAGCCGACGAGATTGACTGGGAGAATTTATCGAACAAGGAGCTTCATGATAAGTTTCAGCAAATGATGACTGAACAGGTGCAAGATGTGCTGAACAATTTTGAAGAGGCCATGGAGAAGATCACTGGCCTTGAGAAGACGTTCGAAACAAAGCTCGATAACAGATTTAATGAATTGCTCGCGCGTCTTCCACCACCACCACCCGCTGCACCTAACGCACCTCTCCAACAACAACAACAACGTCTACCTCCACGTCGTGAAATAGACCTTCACCGAGCGAGCCGTGTTCCTCTTGCGTTTGGCCAAACTGTTGGTGCTGCTGTTGATACTTCTGTGGCTCCTGCTACTGCTGTTGCTCGTACCCAGGAGGATGATGAGTATGCGGGCGATTATGAGGATGAGGTTGATCAAAATCAGATCTACGAGCAGCCACCAGCACCACCACCAGCAGGTCGACCTCAGGTATATATTCGTAATGGTAGGCCTGCACCACCACCTCAGGTACGAGATGATGTCCATATTCCTAAACTGAAATTGAATATTCCACCATTTGAGGGTAGATATGTTCCTGATATATATCTTACTTGGGAGTTAGAAACTGAACAACGATTTACATGTTTACAATATCCTGAGGAGAGACGAGTTGCTGCTGCTGTTTGTGCTTTCACTAGTTTTGCATGTGTATGGTGGTCTGAACATTGTAGATTATATCCTATTCCAACTACTTGGGCTGCTTTGAAAACTGCTATGCGTACGCGTTGGGTTCCACCATATTATCAATGTGAATTGCTTCAAAAATTGCAGCGTTTAAGACAAGGAAAAAATTCTGTAGAAGAATATTATCAGGAATTACAAACTGGCATGATTCGATGTGGTATTGTTGAGGAGAATGAAGCTATGCTTGCACGTTTTCTGGGTGGATTAAATAGAGAGATTCAGACCATTCTAGACTATAAGGAGTATACTAATATCACTCGTTTATTCCATCTTGCTTGTAAAGCTGAACGTGAAGTGCAGGATCGACAAGCATTGGCGCGAACTAACTTTTCTGCAGGCCGACCTTCATCATGGACACCACGTGCATCTTCTACTTCAACTGCACCAGCACCTCCATCCGGTGCCACCTCCAGCCGTGATACAAGAAAACAGGCACAACCACCATTATCTGCCAAGAGCGCACCTGCGGGGCCTGCACAGCGTTCTTCTTCTTCCACGACATCAACAGGGCACATAAGTGATATTATTTGTCGTCGTTGTAAGGGAGGAGGTCATTATGCGAGGGAATGCAAATCTCCGCGTGTGATGATTGCTACCGCGGATGGTGGATATGAGTCCGCTAGTGACTATGATGAGGAGACATTGGCTCTTATTACACGTGAAGAACATGGTGGAGATGATTCTGATCATGAGACGCAATACATGGCTCCTGAAGACGCTGACAGGTATGAATGTTTAGTTGCTCAACGTGTTTTGAGTGTGCAGGTCACACAAGCTGAGCAAAATCAGAGGCACAATTTGTTCCATACCAAGGGAGTTGTGAAGGAACGTTCTGTGCGCGTCATAATAGACGGAGGGAGCTGCAACAACTTGGCTAGCATGGAGATGGTGGAGAAGCTTTCTCTCACCACAAGACCACATCCACATCCTTACTACATCCAATGGTTCAACAACAGCGGCAAGGTTAAGGTAACACGTACTATTCGTGTGCATTTTAGTATCTCTACATATGATGAGGACATGACTACCTTGGATATGACCAAAAATATTGCATATATGCATATTTGTCAGGTGATTTCTAGTGCAAACTATTCAATAATCTATTTTTGTTCTGGATAACATAAATAGATTATTGAATAGTTTGCACTAGAAATCACCTGACAAATATGCATATATGCAATAGATTATTAAATAGTTTGCACTAGAAATCACCTGACAAATATGCATATATGCAATATTTTTGGTCATATCCAAGGTAGTCATGTCCTCATCAACATATGCTGATTATGTTGATTGTGATGTGGTACCTATGCAAGAATGTTCCTTATTACTTGGTAGACCATGGCAATTTGATAAAAATTCTGTACACCATGGTACAAACAATCACTATACTCTTGTTCATAAGGATAAAAATATTACTTTGCTTCCTATGACTCCTGATTCCATTTTGAAAGATGATATTAATAGAGCTAATAAAGCAAAACAGGAGACGAATAAGTGTGAAAATCAGATTGTGGCAAAAGAATTTGAGCAACAAATGAAGCCTAATAATAAACCATCTAGTGTTGCTTCTGAAATTAAATTGAAAAGTGCATGTTTATTTGCCACCAAATCTGATATTGATGAGCTAGATTTCAGCAAATCTGTTTGCTATGCTTTTGTGTGCAAAGAGGCATTATTGCATTATTTTCATTCGAGGACGTGCCTTCCTCTTTGCCTCCTGCTGTCACTAACATTTTGCAGGAGTTTGCTGACGTCTTTCCACAAGACGTGCCACCGGGATTACCGCCTATTCGAGGGATTGAGCATCAGATTGACTTAATTTCCGGTGCTTCACTGCCAAACCGTGCACCATACCGTACCAATCCAGAGGAGACGAAGGAGATTATGCGTCAAGTACAAGAGCTTCTCGACAAAGGTTATATACGCGAATCCCTTAGTCCTTGTGCTGTTCCTATTATTCTAGTGCCGAAAAAGGATGGTACATCACGTATGTGTGTTGATTGTAGAGGCATTAATAATATTACTATTCGTTATCGTCATCCTATTCCTAGGCTAGATGATATGCTTGATGAATTGAGTGGCTCTACAATATTCTCCAAAGTTGATTTACGTAGTGGATACCATCAAATTCGTATGAAATTGGGAGATGAATGGAAAACAGCATTCAAAACTAAGTTTGGATTATATGAGTGGTTAGTCATGCCTTTTGGGTTAACTAATGCACCTAGTACTTTCATGAGATTAATGAACGAAGTTTTACGTGCTTTCATTGGACGATTTGTGGTAGTTTACTTTGATGACATATTGATTTATAGCAGAACTTTGGAAGAACATTTGGAACATTTACGTGCTGTTTTTATTGCTCTACGTGATGCACGTTTGTTTGGTAACCTTGGGAAGTGCACCTTTTGCACCGACCGAGTATCTTTTCTTGGCTATGTTGTTTCTCCACAGGGAATTGAAGTTGATAAAGCCAATATTGAAGCTATTGAGAGTTGGCCGCAACCCAAAACGGTCACACAAGTGAGGAGTTTTCTTGGCCTCGCTGGATTCTATAGGCGTTTTGTGAGAGATTTCAGCACCATTGCTGCACCTCTCAATGAGCTTACAAAGAAAGATGTGCCTTTTCTTTGGGGTACCGCACAGGAAGAAGCCTTCATGGTATTGAAAGATAAGTTGACACATGCTCCTTTACTCCAACTTCCTGATTTTAATAAGACTTTTGAGCTTGAATGTGATGCTAGTGGAATTGGATTAGGAGGTGTGTTATTACAAGATGGCAAACCTGTTGCATACTTTTCTGAAAAATTGAGTGGGCCTAGTCTGAATTATTCTACTTATGATAAAGAATTATATGCTCTTGTTCGGACTTTAGAAACATGGCAACATTATTTATGGCCCAAAGAATTTGTTATACATTCTGATCATGAATCTTTGAAACATATTAAAAGTCAAGCTGAACTGAATCGTAGACATGCTAAATGGGTTGAATTCATTGAGACTTTCCCTTATGTCATTAAACACAAGAAGGGTAAAGAAAATGCTATTGCTGATGCATTGTCTCGTCGCTATACTATGCTTTCACAACTTGACTTCAAAATATTTGGTTTGGAGACCATCAAAGATCAATATGTGCATGATGCTGATTTTAAAGATGTAATGCAGAATTGTAAAGAAGGAAGAATGTGGAACAAGTTTGTTGTTAACGATGGATTTGTGTTTCGTGCTAACAAGCTATGCATTCCAGCTAGCTCCGTTCGTCTTTTGTTGTTGCAGGAGGCGCATGGAGGAGGATTAATGGGACACTTTGGCGTGAAGAAGACGGAGGACGTACTTGCTACACATTTCTTTTGGCCAAAGATGAGACGGGATGTTGAGCGTTTTATTGCTCGCTGCACTACATGTCAAAAAGCTAAGTCACGACTCAATCCTCATGGTTTATATATGCCTTTGCCTGTACCTACTGTTCCTTGGGAGGATATATCTATGGACTTTGTTTTAGGTTTACCTCGAACAAAGAAGGGGAGGGATAGCATATTTGTTGTCGTGGATAGATTCTCGAAAATGGCACACTTTATACCATGTCATAAAAGTGATGATGCTGTTAATGTTGCTGATTTGTTCTTTCGTGAAATTATTCGCTTGCATGGTGATGAGGACATGACTACCTTGGATATGACCAAAAATATTGCATATATGCATATTTGTCAGGTGATTTCTAGTGCAAACTATTCAATAATCTATTTATGTTATCCAGAACAAAAATACTTCACACACTTTTGTGTTTTGTCTAATTGCAGGTGTATGGGACATTTGTACAATCCACATATGAAGATAAGGAAGAAAGAGATGTTTATTTGCTGTCCAAAAAGTTCTCTCACGTCACTTTTGGCCCAAGAGAAGATAGAGTCCAAGTCTCTCACGTTCTGGATTCAGATTCGGACTGCACAGACATACCTGACTCAAAACGCACACAAGTTTTTCATACGGACTCCGAATTGGGTGATTCTTTTTTTGTTGGAAACTAGATTTCGTGCACTTTCCAACCCAATTGGAATCACCTTCAAATTCGTCCGGAGTGTTGAGTTGTGCACGAAACAATCTGATGCTGCAGCAGAATCCGAGTCAAACTACAAGTCCAAAGGTGTTACATCACCTCCACTTGGGCCCATTGGCCTTGTACGACCTAGATTTAGTTTTAGGCTGCCTTGGGACGTCCTCCCACCTCCTTGGCCGCCACCCCTTGCTCCTATATAAGTAGATCCATCTAGTAGCTTTTCCTTGGGATTTGTTTAGTTAAAAGTTAGCCATTGCAACTTCGTGTACTTCGTTTGTGTCCAACGACCAGACCAAGACCGCTTCTGGATCCCCACCATTATCAATACTTCATATTTATTTGCAATATTCAGATTGCTTTATCATATTCTTGCTCGTTCTTCGATTGCTTGCAGGAATAGACCTTCGTGGTCAGGTTGATTGTGCTCCGGCGTGGTCAATAACCTCTCGGAGTTGGTTTAGCGATTGCTAAGGCGCGACGTCCTCGCACGTTCGTAGTCGGATCGTCTAAGTCGACTTCCACCAAAGCGATATCCATCATCTCATCGAAAGACGGGACACCTTAGCCTCTATCAAGTGGTATCAGTTTTCAGGTTGCTCGGTGAGAATTTCCAGTTTTTCCTAGATTAGATTTATTTTCTTACCTATTGTCCAAGAAAAAGCCACAAAACAAAAGTTAGATCTATTAATCCTTTGTCCTAGCCAGACTGAGCCTTTGCAATTTTCTTTTCATTGTTTGTATTATTGAATTATCGGTTGCATCGCCGTGTCGAGTTGCTGGTCTTAGTGTCTAGTTCCTTTAGAGTTTCGAGTTCTGTTCACATTAGTCACGCAGCCGCTGCATCATTATCCCATCCGCTGTCCACCATCCCATCCACCAATTTCCACCATGTGCTACGCACTGTTTATTGTCATAATCATAGTTGAGGTCACTCACATCTTCGCCTGATCGAATCTGCATCTTATCTAGTTTGTCTTGGAAAGAGGGAGAAAAAGAAGATAAAGAAAAAAAAGAGAGAAAAAAGGAAAAAAAAAGAAAAAGAGGGAGAAGAAAAAGGAAAAAAAGGCGTGAGAAAAAAAAGAGAGAAGAAAAAAAATTGGATCTATCTAGAATCAATCTCGTACCTGAATTCGGGTTGGAATCTGTTTTGCACACTGTTCAATAAAACAGGTGTATCTTCCTCATACGAAGTTAGTTTTGGCTCCGTGAGTACTCAAATTGAAGCTAGCGACGAGCCGCATCTAAATAGTTGCAGAAGCTTGTTCAATATTTGACACCTCAAAATCGGCTTCTAAATAGGTCTTTTTGCCCTCCGAAGTTCGTGAACACAGCTTGTTCCAATTTTTCAGGCCAGTTTTAGAATTTTTGACTCCTCATATCAACTCGGAATTGAGTGATTCTTTTTGCATTGGAAAGCTTGAGTTAGTAGCATTCTTTGAAATAATTTATCAGAAAATTGTCTCAAACTTTTCAAGAGGAAAGTTGGAGAGAGAGTTGTTGTATATCCTGCTTGGCAGTTGTTTTTCATCATTCTTGGTGATGATTCTGTGTTGAATGACTTATTGCATGTTTGCTTATTTAAGCATGTTGTAGCATGTAAATTTGATTTAGCATGCAAAACCCTAAAAAGATTGGTTCTTTCAAAGAATGCTACTAACTCAAGCTTTCCAATGCAAAAAGAATCACTCAATTCCGAGTTGATATGAGGAGTCAAAGAATTTCTTTATCTTCTTTTTCTCCCTCTTTCCAAGACAAACTAGATAAGATGCAGATTCGATCAGGCGAAGATGTGAGTGACCTCAACTATGATTATGACAATAAACAGTGCGTAGCACATGGTGGAAATTGGTGGATGGGATGGTGGACAGCGGATGGGATAATGATGCAGCGGCGGCGTGACTAATGTGAACAGAACTCGAAACTCTAAAGGAACTAGACACTAAGACCAGCAACTCGACACGACGATGCAGCCGATAATTCAACTATGCAAGCAATGAAAAGAAAATTGCAAAGGCTCAGACTGGCTTGGACAAAGGATGAATAGATCTAACTCTTTTTTGTGGATTTTTCTTGGACAATAGGTAAGAAAATAAATCTAATCTAGGAAAACTGGAAATTCTCACCGAGCAACCTGAAAACTGATACCACTTGATAGAGGCAAAGGTGTCCCGTCTTCCGATGAGATGATGGATATCGCTTTGGTGGAAGTCGACTTTGACGATCCGACTACGAACGTGCGAGGACGTCGCGCCTTAGCAATCGCTAAACCAACTCCGAGAGGTTATTGACCACGCCGGAGCACGATCAACCTGACCACGAGGGTCTGTTTCCTGCAAGCAAACGAAGAACAAGCAAGAAACTAAGATTGCAATCTGGATATTGCGAATATAAGATGAAAGCTTTATTGATCAAGGCGGGGTTATGTGACGCCTTTGTCTGGTCGTTGAACACAAACGAAGTACGCGAAGTTGCAGCTATGGCGAACTTTTAATCTAAACAAAACCCAAAGTCTAAACGATGCCCTAAGGGCTGTATATATGGAGGAAGAGGGGGGAATTTCGTGGCCCTTGGTGGAGGGGTTCGAAATCAACCCTATCTCTTGTTTCCCCACACATACGGACTCTAAAAATAGCCTATACTTATGTATTTCGAAATTACATGAGCCTGGCCCAATAATAAGGTGACGCAGCACCTAAAATAGCCTCGGGACGAAATTTATGAAGTGGCATCTTGTATATTTCGTCCAAGGCTTCATGCACCCATTATGGTGGCTTCAAAGTCCTGAAATCATCACTTGTAACTCCGTTCTTGTTCCCCTTGCGCATGCCATCATCTCCATGCTTGTTCTTGCTCCAATGTTCATCCTTCTCCAAGCTAGGCCCTTCATTTGTAAGCAAAACAAATGTATCCAATTTAGGCAGCATCATATTCTCATGAACATTAGAATCATTACCAAGAAACGAAAGTACCTGGTAATTTAGTTGGCGTGCACGAAATCTAGTTTCCAACAAAAAAAATCACCCAATTCGGAGTCCGTATGAAAAACTTGTGTTCGTTTTGAGTCAGGTATGTCTGTGCAGTCCGAATCTGAATCCAGAACGTGAGAGACTTGGACTCTATCTTCTTTTGGGCCAAAAGTGACGTGAGAGAACTTTTTGGACAGCAAATAAACATCTCTTTCTTCCTTATCTTCATATGTGGATTGTACAAATGTCCCATACACCTGCAATTAGACAAAACACAAAAGTGTGTGAAGTATTTTTGTTCTGGATAACATAAATAGATTATTGAATAGTTTGCACTAGAAATCACCTGACAAATATGCATATATGCAATATTTTTGGTCATATCCAAGGTAGTCATGTCCTCATCAGAACTTATACCAATGTACCTTGACCAATGTTAATGATGAATCAAGTTCACACAAATGTGGACAATGAAATAGCACTATTGGTACCAATTCTTGTCGGTTCTCACACCTACACAAGTAAAAGCTTATGGTGGAGCTTGGTTATGATGGTGGCACAAAATTTGATGCAATTGAAAGTGAGCTTCAATAGTGTTGGAAAAGATTCACAAATGTGCAAATGCAACAAGTAGACCAAGCAAGTGGGGGTACACAGAAACACACACGCAAATAGATAAATGGGATTGTGCAAATCAAAAGTGAGCCAAAATGTGGAATCCACGAAAATGTCCTTGTTGCACAATACTAGAGAGACGCTAGCACGATTGCACAATAGGCGGAGACGGAACTTGTGCACAACCTACTCGGCAAAAATGCAATGACCTCTATCCCAAGTATGCTATATGTATAGTATTTCGGTGCTATGATCCAAGATGATCGAGTATGACAATCTTAATGTAGTATGATGCTATGGTTCTTGCTTATAATCTCTTTGCTTATCTTTCCTCTTTGCTTAAAAGCTTGGGTGGCTGTTTCACTTTTGAGCTCTTTTCTTATGCAAAACTTCACGAACCAAGATAGCGATTGTGTATGCTATGACAACTTTGTGACACACAAGTTGATGCCAAGATATGCACCACGTTGGTATGGTATGTATGGCTAGTCTCGATGGGTAAGCTACGCAAAAGTAAGGCCATGTGGGTATCAATGCAATTGCAAGGTATGACAAAGATGTCGTCGAAGTTACCGTCCTTGGCGATGATGAGTAGTGATAGAGGCAAAGGTGTCCCGTCTTTCGATGAGATGATGGATATCGCTTTGGTGGAAGTCGACTTTGACGATCCGACTACGAACGTGCGAGGACGTCGCGCCTTAGCAATCGCTAAACCAACTCCGAGAGGTTATTGACCACGCCGGAGCACGATCAACCTGACCACGAGGGTCGGTTTCCTGCGAGCAAACGAAGAACAAGCAAGAAACTGAGATTGCAATCTAGATATTGCGAATATAAGATGAAAGCTTTATTGATCAAGGTGGGGTTCTGTGACGCCTTTGTCTGGTCGTTGAACACAAACGAAGTACGCGAAGTTGCAGCTATGGCGAACTTTTAATCTAAACAAAACCCAAAGTCTAAACGATGCCCTAAGGGTTGTATATATGGAGGAAGAGGGGGGAATTTCGTGGCCCTTGGTGGAGGGGTCCGAAATCAACCCTATCTCTTGTTTCCCCACACATACGGACTCTAAAAAATAGCCTATACTTATGTATTTCGAAATTACATGGGCCTGGCCCAATAATAAGGTGACGCAGCACCTAAAATAGCCTCGGGACGAAATTTATGAAGTGGCATCTTGTATATTTCGTCCAAGGCTTCATGCACCCATTATGGTGGCTTCAAAGTCCTGAAATCATCACTTGTAACTCCGTTCTTGTTCCCCTTGCGCATGCCATCATCTCCATGCTTGTTCTTGCTCCAATGTTCATCCTTCTCCAAGCTAGGCCCTTCATTTGTAAGCAAAACAAATGTATCCAATTTAGGCAGCATCATATTCTCATGAACATTAGAATCATTAC
>NW_021307072.1:20827-22715 GCF_002162155.2 Triticum dicoccoides
GACTCTAAGACCAGCAACTAGACCGACGATGCAACCGCAAATTCAACAAAGCAAATTCAACGGCGGACTTTGTTTTAGGTTTTGTTGAATTTGCGGTTGCATTTGTTGAATTTGCGGTTGCATCGTCGGTCTAGTTGCTGGTCTTAGCGTCTAGTCTTTTAGAGTTTCGAGTTCTGGTCATAAGTTGTCACGCCACCGCCGCACCATCATCATCGCCCTTGCCATCTACCACCACCGCTCCGAATCCGTATCCATATACCACCACCAATCCGTGCCCATATACCACCACCGATCCATATCCATATACTACCACCGCTACCACCACCGCTGCCATATACCACCACCATATATCCACCACCAATCCGAGTTCTTTGCTTATTAGGTTTGTTTTCGGGATCCATCCAGATTCCGATTCGTGTTTCTTTGCCGGAGTAGGTTTCGGAAAAAAAAAAGTCGGGTAGCCACGCTCCGTTTAGGCCCAAAATTTTTCGAAAACGCATTTTTCGAAAAATTTTCTGGCTATCCTATTTTTAGGTGTTTCTGAGTGTTTTGAGACAGGTGCCATTATAGGAAGTTTTTTTTGACCCGTTTCCAGTTTTTGGGTCCGGGCAGTCGAAAAAAAAAAATTTGGTCGAAAAATTTCGTGCCCATCCTGTCAGTTTGAGCTAGGAAGAGTTTTGAGACACTCGCCATTATAGTGATTTTTCGCAAAAAAAAAACAGCGAAAAAAAAAGAGCGGAAAAAAAAAGAGCGAAAAAAATAAATTTCAGAGTGTGCTTTTCCCTTGTTTACGTGCCGCGCCGTGATTTTGTTAGTGTTCTAGGCTCGCGTCTCTAGCACAGTCTAGCCTAGGACCAGCACAGTACCGTCGTTGAGCGTTTATTCAACTTTGCATCTCTGAATTGATTATTGCTGACCCTTTTTGCTACCATATTATAAGCCTTCCCAGATCCACATACATCTACGTCGTGCGTTTGACTCTCCCTGGTAATCGCTCTATCCAAGCTTTGAGAGTTTTTGACTACAACGGTTGCCGATCACCGCCTGCTGCTGGGTAAGAACTGGTAAGAATTTGAGATTTGCTTGACGGATTTGTGACACCCACCACCACCACTTGTTCGTAGTCTATAGGATCATATTCTTGTGTGTTTCTATTGCTGCTAACCATGCCAGGATCACAAGCCGACGAGATTGACTGGGAGAATTTATCGAATAAGGAGCTTCATGATAAGTTTCAGCAAATGATGACTAAACAGGTGCAAGATGTGCTGAACAATTTTGAAGAGGCCATGGAGAAGATCACTGGCCTTGAGAAGACGTTCGAAACAAAGCTCGATAACAAGTTTAATGAATTGCTCGCGCGTCTTCCACCACCACCACCCGCTGCACCTAACGCACCTCTCTAACAACAACAACAACGACTACCTCCACGTCGCGAAGCAGACCTCCGCCGAGCAAGCCGTGTTCCTCTTGCGTTTGGCCAAACTGTTGGTGCTGCTGTTGATACTTCTGTGGCTCCTGCTGCTGATGCGGAGGAGGATGATTATGTGGGAGATTATGAGGATGAGGTTGATCAAAATCAACACTACGTGCAGCCACCTGTACCACCACCAGCAGGTCGACCTCAGGTATATATTCGTAATGGTAGGCCTGCACCACCACCTCAGGTACGAGATGATGTCCATATTCCTAAACTGAAATTGAATATTCCACCATTTGAGGGTAGATATGTTCCTGATATATATCTTACTTGGGAGTTAGAAACTGAACAACGATTTACATGTTTACAATATCCTGAGGAGAGACGAGTTGCTGCTGCCGTTTGTGCTTTCACTAGTTTTGCATGTGTATGGTGGTCTGAACATTGTAGATTATATCCTATTCCAAC
>NW_021307072.1:22725-23279 GCF_002162155.2 Triticum dicoccoides
ACGAAATTTTTTTGTTTGAAATTTTTTTTTTTCGACTGCCCGGACCCAAAAACTGGAAACGGGTCAAAAAAAAACTTCCTATAATGGCACCTGTCTCAAAACACTCAGAAACACCTAAAAATAGGATAGCCAGAAATTTTTCGAAAAATGCGTTTTCGAAAATTTTTGGGCCTAAACGGAGCGTGGCTACCCGACTCTTTTTTTTTTTCCGAAACCTACTCCGGCAAGGAAACACGAATCGAGATCTAGATGGATCCCGAAAACAAACCTAATAAGCAAGGAACTCGGATTGGTGGTGGATATATGGTGGTGGTATATGGCAGCGGTGGTGGTAGCGGTGGTAGTACATGGATATGGATCGGTGGTGGTATATGGGCACGGATTGGTGGTGGTATATGGATACGAATTCGGAGCGGTGGTGGTAGATGGCAGGGGCGATGATGATGGTGCGGCAGCGGCGTGACAACTTATGACCAGAACTCGAAACTCTAAAAGACTAGACTCTAAGACCAGCAACTAGACCGACGATGCAACCGCAAATTCAACAAAGCAAA
>NW_021307072.1:23418-30390 GCF_002162155.2 Triticum dicoccoides
TATTGTTGAGGAGAATGAAGCTATGCTTGCACGTTTTCTGGGTGGATTAAATAGAGAGATTCAGACCATTCTAGACTATAAGGAGTATACTAATATCACTCGTTTATTCCATCTTGCTTGTAAAGCTGAACGTGAAGTGCAGGATCGACAAGCATTGGGGCGAACTAACTTTTCTGCAGGCCGACCTTCATCATGGACACCACGTGCATCTTCTACTTCAACTGCACCAGCACCTCCATCCGGTGCCACCTCCAGCCGTGATACAAGAAAACAGGCACAACCACCATTATCTGCCAAGAGCGCACCTGCGGGGCCTGTACAGCGTTCTTCTTCTTCCATGGCATCAACAGGGCACACAAGTGATATTATTTGTCGTCGTTGTAAGGGAGGAGGTCATTATGCGAGAGAATGCAAATCTCCGCGTGTGATGATTGCTACCGCGGATGGTGGATATGAGTCTGTAGTGACTATGATGAGGAGACTTTGGCTCTTATTACACGTGAAGAACATGGTGGAGATGATTCTGATCATGAGACGCAATACATGGCTCCTGAAGACGCTGACAGGTATGAATGTTTAGTTGCTCAACGTGTTTTGAGTGTGCAGGTCACACAAGCTGAGCAAAATCAGAGGCACAATTTGTTCCATACCAAGGGAGTTGTGAAGGAACGTTCTGTGCGCTTCATCATAGACGGAGGGAGCTGCAACAACTTGGCTAGCATGGAGATGGTGGAGAAGCTTTCTCTCACCACAAGACCACATCCACATCCTTACTACATCCAATGGTTCAACAACAGCGGCAAGGTTAAGGTAACACGTACTGTTCGTGTGCATTTTAGTATCTCTACATATGCTGATTATGTTGATTGTGATGTGGTACCTATGCAAGCATGTTCCTTATTACTTGGTAGACCATGGCAATTTGATAAAAATTCTGTACACCATGGTAGAAACAATCACTATACTCTTGTTCATAAGGGTAAAAATATTACTTTGCTTCCTATGACTCCTGATTCCATTTTGAAAGATGATATTAATAGAGCTAATAAAGCAAAACAGGAGACGAATAAGAGTGAAAATCAGATTGTGGCAAAAGAATTTGAGCAACAAATGAAGCCTAATAATAAACCATCTAGTGTTGCTTCTGAAATTAAATTGAAAAGTGCATGTTTATTTGCCACCAAATCTGATATTGATGAGCTAGATTTCAGCAAATCTGTTTGCTATGCTTTTGTGTGCAAAGAGGCATTATTTTCATTCGAGGACGTGCCTTCCTCTTTGCCTCCTGCTGTCACTAACATTTTGCAGGAGTTCGCTGACGTCTTTCCACAAGACGTGCCCCCGGGATTACCGCCTATTCGAGGGATTGAGCATCAGATTGACTTAATTCCCGGTGCTTCACTGCCAAACCGTGCACCATACCGTACCAATCCAGAGGAGACGAAGGAGATTATGCGTCAAGTACAAGAGCTTCTCGACAAAGGTTATATACGCGAATCCCTTAGTCCTTGTGCTGTTCCTATTATTCTAGTGCCGAAAAAGGATGGTACATCACGTATGTGTGTTGATTGTAGAGGCATTAATAATATTACTATTCGTTATCGTCATCCTATTCCTAGGCTAGATGATATGCTTGATGAATTGAGTGGCTCTACAATATTCTCCAATGTTGATTTGCGTAGTGGATACCATCAAATTCGTATGAAATTGGGAGATGAATGGAAAACAGCATTTAAAACTAAGTTTGGATTATATGAGTGGTTAGTCATGCCTTTTGGGTTAACTAATGCGCCTAGTACTTTCATGAGACTAATGAACGAAGTTTTACGTGCTTTCATTGGACGATTTGTGGTAGTCTATTTTGATGATATACTGATTTATAGCAGATCTTTGGAAGAACATTTGGAACATTTACGTGCTGTTTTTATTGCTCTACGTGATGCACGTTTGTTTGGTAACCTTGGGAAGTGCACCTTTTGCACCGATCGAGTATCTTTTCTTGGCTATGTTGTTACTCCACAGGGAATTGAAGTTGACAAAGCCAAGATTGAAGCTATTGAGAGTTGGCCGCAGCCCAAAACGGTCACACAAGTGAGGAGTTTTCTTGGCCTCGCTGGATTCTATAGGCGTTTTGTGAGAGATTTCAGCACCATTGCTGCACCTCTCAACGAGCTTACAAAGAAGGATGTGCCTTTTGTTTGGGGTACCGCACAGGAAGAAGCCTTCACGGTATTGAAAGATAAGTTGACACATGCTCCTTTACTCCAACTTCCTGATTTTAATAAGACTTTTGAGCTTGAATGTGATGCTAGTGGAATTGGATTAGGAGGTGTGTTATTACAAGATGGCAAACCTGTTGCATACTTTTCTGAAAAAGTGAGTGGGCCTAGTCTGAATTATTCTACTTATGATAAAGAATTATATGCTCTTGTTCGGACTTTAGAAACATGGCAACATTATTTATGGCCCAAAGAATTTGTTATACATTCTGATCATGAATCTTTGAAACATATTAAAAGTCAAGCTAAACTGAATCGTAGACATGCTAAATGGGTTGAATTCATTGAGACTTTCCCTTATGTCATTAAACACAAGAAGGGAAAAGAAAATGTTATTGCTGATGCATTGTCTCGTCGCTATACTATGCTTTCACAACTTGACTTCAAAATATTTGGTTTGGAGACCATCAAAGATCAATATGTGCATGATGCTGATTTTAAAGATGTAATGCAGAATTGTAAAGAAGGAAGAATGTGGAACAAGTTTGTTGTTAATGATGGATTTGTGTTTCTGCTAACAAGCTATGCATTCCAGCTAGCTCCGTTCGTCTTTTGTTGTTGCAGGAGGCGCATGGAGGAGGATTAATGGGACACTTTGGCGTGAAGAAGACGGAGGACGTACTTGCTACACATTTCTTTTGGCCAAAGATGAGACGGGATGTTGAGCGTTTTATTGCTCGCTGCACTACATGTCAAAAAGCTAAGTCACGACTCAATCCTCATGGTTTATATATGCCTTTGCCTGTACCTAGTGTTCCTTGGGAGGATATATCTATGGACTTTGTTTTAGGTTTACCTCGAACAAAGAAGGGGAGGGATAGCATATTTGTTGTCGTGGATAGATTCTCGAAAATGGCACACTTTATACCATGTCATAAAAGCGATGATGCTGTTAATGTTGCTGATTTGTTCTTTCGTGAAATTATTCGCTTGCATGGTGTGCCAAATACTATTCTTTCAGATCGTGATACTAAATTTCTTAACCACTTTTGGAGATGTTTATGGGCTAAGTTGGGGACTAAACTGCTTTTTAGTACTACTTGTCACCCCCAAACTGATGGACAAACTGAAGTAGTCAATAGAACGTTGTCTACTATGCTTAGGGCTGTTTTGAAGAATAATAAGAAAATATGGGAGGAATGCTTGCCTCATATTGAATTTGCTTATAATCGTTCATTGCATTCTACTACTAAGATGTGCCCTTTTGAAGTTGTGTATGGTTTCCTACCTCGTGCACCTATTGATTTGTTGCCTCTTCCATCTTCGGAGAAGGTTAATTTTGATTGCTAAACAACGTGCTGAATTGATTTTAAAAATGCATGAGTTAACTAAGGAAAACATTGAGCGTATGAATGCTAAATATAAACTTGCTGGAGATAAGGGTAGAAAACATGTTGTGTTTGCACCTGGAGATCTTGTTTGGTTACATTTGCGTAAGGATAGATTTCCTGATTTGCGCAAATCAAAGCTAATGCCACGTGCTGATGGTCCCTTTAAGGTGTTAGAGAAAATAAATGATAATGCATATAAACTTGAGCTGCCTGCAGATTTTGGGGTTAGTCCCACTTTTAACATTGCAGATTTGAAGCCTTATTTGGGTGAGGAAGATGAACTTCCGTCGAGGACGACTTCATTTCAAGAAGGGGAGGATGATGAGGACATCAATACAATTGTTACACCCACAGCCCCTGCTGCTATACATACTGGACCAATTACTAGAGCTCGTGCACGCCAACTAAATTACCAGGTACTTCCGTTTCTTGCTAATGATTCTAATGTTCATGAGAATATGATGCTGCCTACATTGGATACATTTGTTTTGCTTACAAATGAAGGGCCTAGCTTGGAGAAGGATGAACAATGGAGCAAGAACAAGCATGGAGATGATGGCATGCGCAAGGGGAACAAGAACGGAGTTACAAGTGATGATTTCAGGACTTTGAAGCCACCATAATGGGTGCATGAAGCCTTGGACGAAATATACAAGATGCCACTTCCTAAATTTCGTCCCGAGGCTATTTTAGGTGCTGCGTCACCTTATTATTGGGCCAGGCCCATGTAATTTCGAAATACATAAGTATAGGCTATTTTTAGAGTCCGTATGTGTGGGGAAACAAGAGATAGGGTTGATTTCGGACCCCTCCACCAAGGGCCACGAAATTCCCCCCTCTTCCTCCATATATACAGCCCTTAGGGCATCGTTTAGATTTTGGGTTTTGTTTAGATTAAAAGTTCGCCATAGCTGCAACTTCGCGTACTTCGTTTGTGTTCAACGACCAGACAAAGGCGTCACAGAACCCCACCTTGATCAATAAAGCTTTCATCTTATATTCGCAATATCCAGATTGCAATCTCAGTTTCTTGCTTGTTCTTCGTTTGCTCGCAGGAAACAGACCCTCGTGGTCAGGTTGATCGTGCTCCGGCGTGGTCAATAACCTCTCGGAGTTGGTTTAGCGATTGCTAAGGCGCGACGTCCTCGCACGTTCGTAGTCGGATCGTCAAAGTCGACTTCCACCAAAGCGATATCCATCATCTCATCGAAAGACGGGACACCTTTGCCTCTATCAGGTTGCGGCCAAGGAGGTGGGAGGACGTCCCAAGGCAGCCTAAAACTAAATCTAGGTCGTACAAGGCCAATGGGCCCAAGTGGAGGTGATGTAACACCTTTGAACTTGTAGTTTGACTCGGATTCTGCTGCAGCATCAGATTGTTTCGTCCACAACTCAACGCTCCGGACGAATTTGAAGGTGATTCCAATTGGGTTGGAAAGTTCACGAAATCTAGTTTCCAACAAAAAAAGAATCACCCAATTCGGAGTCCGTATGAAAAACTTGTGTGCGTTTTGAGTCAGGTATGTCTGTGCAGTCCGAATCTGAATCCAGAACGTGAGAGACTTGGACTCTATCTTCTCTTAGCCAAAAGTGACGTGAGAGAACTTTTTGGACATCAAATAAACATCTCTTTCTTCCTTATCTTCATATGTGGATTGTACAAATGTCCCATACACCTGCAATTAGACAAAACACAAAAGTGTGTGAAGTATTTTTGTTCTGGATAACACAAATAGATTATTGAATAGTTTGCACTAGAAATCACCTGACAAATATGCATATATGCAATATTTTTGGTCATATCCAAGGTAGTCATGTCCTCATCAGTTGGTGCTGCTGTTGATACTTCTGTGGCTCCTGCTGCTGATGCGGAGGAGGATGATTATGTGGGAGATTATGAGGATGAGGTTGATCAAAATCAACACTACGTGCAGCCACCTGTACCACCACCAGCAGGTCGACCTCAGGTATATATTCGTAATGGTAGGCCTGCACCACCACCTCAGGTACGAGATGATGTCCATATTCCTAAACTGAAATTGAATATTCCACCATTTGAGGGTAGATATGTTCCTGATATATATCTTACTTGGGAGTTAGAAACTGAACAACGATTTACATGTTTACAATATCCTGAGGAGAGACGAGTTGTTGCTGCTGTTTGTGCTTTCTCTAGTTTTGCATGTGTATGGTGGTCTGAACATTGTAGATTATATCCTATTCCAACTACTTGGGCTGCTTTGAAAACTGCTATGCGTACGCGTTGGGTTCCACCATATTATCTGATAGAGGCGAGGGTGTCCCGATCTTTCGATGAGATGATAACTATCGATTTGGTGGAGACGACCTTGACGATCCGACTACAAACGTGCAACGACATTGTGCCTTAGCAATCGCTAAACCAACTCCGAGAGGTTATTGACCACGCCGGAGCACGATCAACCTGACCACGAAGGTCTATTCCTGCAAGCAATCAAAGAACAAGCAAGAATATGATAAAAGCAATCTGAATATCGCGAATATGTATGAAGTATTGATAATGGTGGGGATCCGAAAAGTGGTCTTGGTCTGGTCGTTGGACACAAACGAAGCACACGAAGTTGCAATGGCTAACTTTTAACTAAACAAATCCCAAGGAAAAGCTACTAGATGGATCTACTTATATAGGAGCAAGGGGTGGTGGCCAAGGAGGTGGGAGGACGTCCCAAGGCATCCTAAAACTAAACCTAGGTCGTACAAGGCCAATGGGCCCAAGTGGAGGTGATGTAACACCTTTGGACTTGTAGTTTGACTCGGATTCTGCTGCAGCATCAGATTGTTTCGTCCACAACTCAACGCTCCGGACGAATTTGAAGGTGATTCCAATTGGGTTGGAAAGTGCCCGAAATCTAGTTTCCAACAAAAAAAGAATCACCCAATTCGGTGATGAGGACATGACTACCTTGGATATGACCAAAAATATTGCATATATGCATATTTGTCAGGTGATTTCTAGTGCAAACTATTCAATAATCTATTTATGTTATCCAGAACAAAAATACTTCACATACTTTTGTGTTTTGTCTAATTGCAGGTGTATGGGACATTTGTACAATCCACATATGAAGATAAGGAAGAAAGAGATGTTTATTTGCTGTCCAAAAAGTTCTCTCACGTCACTTTTGGCCCAAGAGAAGATAGAGTCCAAGTCTCTCACGTTCTGGATTCAGATTCGGACTGCACAGACATACCTGACTCAAAACGCACACAAGTTTTTCATACGGACTCCGAATTGGGTGATTCTTTTTTTGTTGGAAACTAGATTTCGTGCACTTTCCAACCCAGTTGGAATCACCTTCAAATTCGTCCGGAGCGTTGAGTTG
>NW_021307072.1:30665-83565 GCF_002162155.2 Triticum dicoccoides
ATTTCCTCCACGTGCTACCCACAGTTCATTGTCATAATCATAGTTGAGATCGTTCCCATCTTCGCTTGATCCAATCTACATCTTATCTAGTTTGTTTTGGAAAGAGGGAGAGAGAAAAAAAAAGATAGAGAAAAAAAACGAGAGAAAAAAAAGTAAAAAAAAAAGTCAGAGAAAAAAAAAGGAAAAGAAAAAAAAAGTGTGAGAAAAAAAAGAGAGGAAAAAAAACAAAATTTGGATCTATCTAGACTCAATCTCGTAGTTGAATTCGGATTGGAATCTGTTTTGTGCACTGTTCAGTAAAACAGGCATAACTTCTTCATATGAAGTCTGTTTTGGCTCCGCGAGTACTCATATGAAAGCTAGCAACGAGCCGCATCTAAATAGTTGTAGAAGCTAGTTCAGTATTTGGCACCTCAACATCAGCTTCTAAATAGGTCTACTGCTATTGTGATCTTCACTTATATCTTGCTGTCCAGAGCTACTTCATATCCTTTATTGATGCTAGTTGTGCTACGACGTGACCTCATTAGTGTTCTAGGCTCGCGTCTCTAGTTTCGTCTAGCCTAGGACCAGCACAGTACCGTCGTTGAGCGTTTATTCAACATTGTATCTCTGAATTGATTATTGCTAATCTTTTGCTACCATATATAGCCAACCCAGCTCCACATATTTCTACACCGTGTATACGTACGCTCCCCTGGCAATCGCTTTACTCAATATTCGGAGTTACTTGACACCGCTGGTTGCCGATCACCGCCTGCTGCATGGTAAGAACTTGTAAGACATTGATATTTGCTTTACTGTGAGCGTTTTACCACCACATCCTAGTAGTTATAGGAACATTATTTTTGGGTTTTGTTTCTTGTTCTACTAATCATGACAGGATCCAGAGTCAATTCATGGGCTTTGTCGATCGCGGGAGACGTGCCACCACCTTTGCAAATACCACAACCGTCACGAGAGGTGCACAAACATCCAAATGCACATGATCAGGTTAATGTATCTATACCACCATTTAATGGTCGTTTTAAACCTGCTTTATATATTGAATGGGAGTTCGACATAAAAACTATATTTGCTTCCCATAATTTCAATGAACATAAAAAGGTTAAGGTTGCGGTTGGTTCTTTCATTGGTTATGCTTTGGTTTGGTGGAGTGAATATTGTCGGTTACACCCTGATTATATACCTACTACTTGGGATGATTTGAAACTTGCCATGCGACATACTTTCGTCCCTGCTTATTATACTCGTGACATGATTAAGAAGTTGCAACACTTAAAACAAGGTAGTGAAACTGTAACAAAATATTATGATGATTTACAAACTACCTTGTTGCATTCCTCTTTAGAAGAAAGTGAAGATGATTTTATGGATAGATTTTGGGGAGGATTAAACCGTGATATTCAAGAGATACTAATTCATGAAGAGTGTTATCCTATGGACCATTTGTTTCATCTTGCTTGCAAAGCTGAACAGGAAATAAAACGACGTGTTGGCCACGAGGAGAACAAGCGCACGGTGCACATTCCAAGAGTTGATATGATTGTTCCTTCAACTACTGGGCATACTATGACAACCACATCCGTTGTTGTCAGGACTACATAACCTCCATCATGTGACACATCGCCCCCGAGAGTGGCTACATCATCTGAGTTGATCATAAGAGGTAATGACAAAGGTACTGATCTTCCATCTCTACATGAGAATGATGAATGCCTTGTCAATTTGAATGCACCATCTGATGAGCTACCCACTACTTTGATCACACCACCTATTTTAGAGGACTACGTTGATAATTTGACTTTGCCATGTGATCAAACAACTGAAATACCAACAATTTTGAGTGCACCCATTGAATTAACTATTGATGCAAAAGAACCAATGTTTAATCATTTTGATATGACCTCTGATCTTGGTGATGATTCTGTGTTGAATGACTTATTGCATGTTTGCTTATTTAAGCATGTTGTAGCATGTAAATTTGATGCAAGTAAGGTTTATTCACCAATGTTGGGATGGTTTAATGATGAACATTGTCAATCTTTTGAAATGAATAAGAGCTTCACTTATATGTGCAAACTGAGTTGCAATATTTTCATGCCTTCTACTTCTTGTGCTAATTTTTTGGCTTTAGATTTTATGAACTATGCAAGTTACTCATCTATTCATGTGTCATATATGCAAAATCAAGGGAAGTAAAAATGGATGACATATACATATACAACATGTACACCTTGTCTCTTTTGTTAGCCACATTTCAGATTAAGCAACGCCGAGGACGGCTTTATTTTCAAGAAGGGGAGGATGATGAGGACATGACTACCTTGGATATGACCAAAAATATTGCATATATGCATATTTGTCAGGTGATTTCTAGTGCAAACTATTCAATAATCTATTTATGTTATCCAGAACAAAAATACTTCACACACTTTTGTGTTTTGTCTAATTGCAGGTGTATGGGACATTTGTACAATCCACATATGAAGATAAGGAAGAAAGAGATGTTTATTTGCTGTCCAAAAAGTTCTCTCACGTCACTTTTGGCCCAAGAGAAGATAGAGTCCAAGTCTCTCACGTTCTGGATTCAGATTCGGACTGCACAGACACACCTGACTCAAAACGCACACAAGTTTTTCATACGGACTCCGAATTGGGTGATTTTTTTTTGTTGGAAACTAGATTTCGTGCACTTTCCAACCCAACTGGAATCACCTTCAAATTCGTCCGGAGCGTTGAGTTGTGGACGAAACAATCTGATGCTGCAGCAGAATCCGAGTCAAACTACAAGTCCAAAGGTGTTACATCACCTCCACTTGGGCCCATTGGCCTTGTACGACCTAGATTTAGTTTTAGGCTGCCTTGGGACGTCCTCCCACCTCCTTGGCCGCCACCCCTTGCTCCTATATAAGTAGATCCATCTAGTAGCTTTTCCTGGGGATTTGTTTAGTTAAAAGTTAGCCATTGCAACTTCGTGTACTTCGTTTGTGTCCAACGACCAGACCAAGACCGCTTACGGATCCCCGCCTTTATCAATACTTCATATATACTCGCAATATTCAGATTGCTTTTATCATATTCTTGCTTGTTCTTCGATTGCTTGCAGGAATAGACCTTCGTGGTCAGGTTGATTGTGCTCCAGCGTGGTCAATAACCTCTCGGAGTTGGTTTAGCGATTGCTAAGGCGCAACGTCGTGCACGTTTGTAGTCGGATCGTCAAAGTCATCTTCACCAAATCGATAGTTATCATCTCATCGAAAGATCGGGACACCCCGCCTCTATCAAGTCACCCAATTCGGAGTCCATATGAAAAACTTGTGTGCGTTTTGAGTCAGGTGTGTCTGTGCAGTCCGAATCTGAATCCAGAACGTGAGAGACTTGGACTCTATCTTCTCTTGGGCCAAAAGTGACGTGAGAGAACTTTTTGGACAGCAAATAAAGATCTCTTTCTTCCTTATCTTCATATGTGGATTGTACAAATGTCCCATACACCTGCAATTAGACAAAACACAAAAGTGTGTGAAGTATTTTTGTTCTGGATAACATAAATAGATTATTGAATAGTTTGCACTAGAAATCACCTGACAAATATGCATATATGCAATATTTTTGGTCATATCCAAGGTAGTCATGTCCTCATCATCCTCCCCTTCTTGAAAATAAAGCCGTCCTCGGCGTTGCTTAATCTGAAATGTGGCTAACAAAAGAGACAAGGTGTACATGTTGTATATGTATATGTCATCCATTTTTACTTCCCTTGATTTTGCATATATGACACATGAATAGATGAGTAACTTGCATAGTTCATAAAATCTAAAGCCAAAAAATTAGCACAAGAAGTAGAAGGCATGAAAATATTGCAACTCAGTTTGCACATATAAGTGAAGCTCTTATTCATTTCAAAAGATTGACAATGTTCATCATTAAACCATCCCAACATTGGTGAATAAACCTTACTTGCATCAAATTTACATGCTACAACATGCTTAAATAAGCAAACATGCAATAAGTCATTCAACACAGAATCATCACCAAGATCAGAGGTCATATCAAAATGATTAAACATTGGTTCTTTTGCATCAATAGTTAATTCAATGGGTGCACTCAAAATTGTTGGTATTTCAGTTGTTTGATCACATGGCAAAGTCAAATTATCAACGTAGTCCTCTAAAATAGGTGGTGTGATCAAAGTAGTGGGTAGCTCATCAGATGGTGCATTCAAATTGACAAGGCATTCATCATTCTCATGTAGAGATGGAAGATCAGTACCTTTGTCATTACCTCTTATGATCAACTCAGATGATGTAGCCACTCTCGGGGGCGATGTGTCACATGATGGAGGTTATGTAGTCCTGACAACAACGGATGTGGTTGTCATAGTATGCCCAGTAGTTGAAGGAACAATCATATCAACTCTTGGAATGTGCACCGTGCGCTTGTTCTCCTCGTGGCCAACACGTCGTTTTATTTCCTGTTCAGCTTTGCAAGCAAGATGAAACAAATGGTCCATAGGATAACACTCTTCATGAATTAGTATCTCTTGAATATCACGGTTTAATCCTCCCCAAAATCTATCCATAAAATCATCTTCACTTTCTTCTAAAGAGGAATGCAACAAGGTAGTTTGTAAATCATCATAATATTTTGTTACAGTTTCACTACCTTGTTTTAAGTGTTGCAACTTCTTAATCATGTCACGAGTATAATAAGCAGGGACGAAAGTATGTCGCATGGCAAGTTTCAAATCATCCCAAGTAGTAGGTATATAATCAGGGTGTAACCGACAATATTCACTCCACCAAACCAAAGCATAACCAGTGAAAGAACTAACCGCAACCTTAACCTTTTTATGTTCATCGAAATTATGGGAAGCAAATATATTTTTTATGTCGAACTCCCATTCAATATATAAAGCAGGTTTAAAACGGCCATTAAATGGTGGTATAGATACATTAACCTGATCATGTGCATTTGGATGTTTGTGCACCTCTCGTGACGGTTGTGGTATTTGCAAAGGTGGTGGCACGTCTCCCGCGATCGACAAAGCCCATGAATTGACTCTGGATCCTGTCATGATTAGTAGAACAAGAAACAAAACCCAAAAATAATGTTCCAATAACTACTAGGATGTGGTGGTAAAACGCTCACAGTAAAGCAAATATCAATGTCTTACATGTTCTTACCATGCAGCAGGCGGTGATCGGCAACCAGCGGTGTCAAGTAACTCCGAATATTGAGTAAAGCGATTGCCAGTGGAGTGTACGTATACACGGTGTAGAAATATGTGGAGCTGGGTTGGCTATATATGGTAGCAAAAGATTAGCAATAATCAATTCAAAGATGCAATGTTGAATAAACGTTCAACGACGGTACTGTGCTGGTCCTAGGCTAGACCGAACTAGAGACGCGAGCCTAGAACACTAATGAGGTCACGTCGTAGCACAACTAGCATCAATGAAGGATACTAAGTAGCTCTGGACAGCAAGATATAAGTGAAGATCACAACGGCAGTAAAGATAATGAGGTGAAACAACAGCCAAGCAGGTTATATCAACAACTTTGTCTCCAACTTTCCTCTGAAAAAAGTTTGTGCCGATTTTTTTGTTTTTTTTTCTTCTCTTTTTTTTTCCTCACACTTTTTTTTTCTTTCTCTCCTTTTTTTTCTGACTTTTTTTTCTCCTTTTTTTTCTCTTGTTTTTTTTCTCTTTTTTTCTCCCTCTTTCCAAAACAAACTAGATAAGATGCAGATTGGATCAAGTGAAGATGTGAACGATCTCAACTATTATTATGACAATGAATGATGGGTAGCACGTGGTGGAAATTGATGGATGGGTGGTGGACAGCGGAAGAGATAATGATGCAGCGGTGGCGTGACTAATGTGAACAGAACTCGAAACTCTAAACGAACTAGACACTAAGACCAGCAACTCGACACGACGATGCAACCGATAATTCAACTATGCAAGCAATGAAAAGAAAATTGCAAAGGCTCAGATTGGCTTGGACCAAGGATGAATAGATCTAACTCTTTTTTGTGGCTTTTTCTTGGATAATAGGTAAGAAAATAAATCTAATCTAGGAAAACTGGAAATTCTCACCGAGCAACCTGAAAACTGATACCACTTGATAGAGGCGAGGGTGTCCCGATCTTTCGATGAGATGATAACTATCGATTTGGTGGAGACGACCTTGATGATCCGACTACAAACGTGCAACGACGTTGTGCCTTAGCAATCGCTAAACCAACTCCGAGAGGTTATTGACCACGCCGGAGCACGATCAACCTGACCACGAAGGTCTATTCCTGCAAGCAATCGAAGAACAAGCAAGAATATGATAAAAGCAATCTGAATATCGCGAATATGTATGAAGTATTGATAATGGTGGGGATCCGAAAAGTGGTCTTGGTCTGGTCGTTGGACACAAACGAAGCACACGAAGTTGCAATGGCTAACTTTTAACTAAACAAATCCCAAGGAAAAGCTACTAGATGGATCTACTTATATAGGAGCAAGGGGTGGTGGCCAAGGAGGTGGGAGGACGTCCCAAGGCATCCTAAAACTAAATCTAGGTCGTACAAGGCCAATGGGCCCAAGTGGAGGTGATGTAACACCTTTGGACTTGTAGTTTGACTCGGATTCTGCTGCAGCATCAGATTGTTTCGTCCACAACTCAACGCTCCGGACGAATTTGAAGGTGATTCCAATTGGGTTGGAAAGTGCCCGAAATCTAGTTTCCAACAAAAAAGAATCACCCAATTCGGAGTCCGTATGAAAAACTTGTGTGCGTTTTGAGTCAGGTGTGTCTGTGCAGTCCGAATCTGAATCCAGAACATGAGAGACCTGGACTCTATCTTCTCTTGGGCCAAAAGTGACGTGAGAGAACTTTTTGGACAGCAAATAAACATCTCTTTCTTCCTTATCTTCATATGTGGATTGTACAAATGTCCCATACACCTGCAATTAGACAAAACACAAAAGTGTGTGAAGTATTTTTGTTCTGGATAACATAAATAGATTATTGAATAGTTTGCACTAGAAATCACCTGACAAATATGCATATATGCAATATTTTTGGTCATATCCAAGGTAGTCATGTCCTCATCATTATCAACGTGAATTGCTTCAAAAATTGCAGCGTTTAAGACAAGGGAAAAATTCTGTAGAAGAATATTATCAGGAATTACAAACTGGCATGATTAGATGTGGTATTGTTGAGGAGAATGAAGCTATGCTTGCACGTTTTCTGGGTGGATTAAATAGAGAGATTCAGACCATTCTAGACTATAAGGAGTATACTAATATCACTCGTTTATTCCATCTTGCTTGTAAAGCTGAACGTGAAGTGCAGGATCGACAAGCATTGGGGCGAACTAACTTTTCTGCAGGCCGACCTTCATCATGGACACCACGTGCATCTTCTACTTCAACTGCACCAGCACCTCCATCCGGTGCCACCTCCAGCCATGATACAAGAAAACAGGCACAACCACCATTATCTTCCAAGAGCGCACTTGCGGGTCCTGCACAGCGTTTTTCTTCTTCCATGGCATCAACAGGGCACACAAGTGATATTATTTGTCGTCGTTGTAAGGGAGGAGGTCATTATGCGAGGGAATGCAAATCTCCGCGTGTGATGATTGCTACCGCGGATGGTGGATATGAGTCCGCTAGTGACTATGATGAGGAGACATTGGCTCTTATTACACGTGAAGAACATGGTGGAGATGATTCTGATCATGAGACGCAATACATGGCTCCTGAAGACGCTGACAGGTATGAACGTTTAGTTGCTCAATGTGTTTTGAGTGTGCAGGTCACACAAGCTGAGCAAAATCAGAGGCACAATTTGTTCCATACCAAGGGAGTTGTGAAGGAACGTTCTGTGCGCGTCATAATAGACGGAGGGAGCTGCAACAACTTGGCTAGCATGGAGATGGTGGAGAAGCTTTCTCTCACCACAAGACCACATCCACATCCTTACTACATCCAATGGTTCAACAACAGCGGCAAGGTTAAGGTAACACGTACTGTTCGTGTGCATTTTAGTATCTCTACATATGCTGATTATGTTGATTGTGATGTGGTACCTATGCAAGCATGTTCCTTATTACTTGGTAGACCATGGCAATTTGATAAAAATTCTGTACACCATGGTAGAAACAATCACTATACTCTTGTTCATAAGGATAAAAATATTACTTTGCTTCCTATGACTCCTGATTCCATTTGGAAAGATGATATTAATAGAGCTAATAAAGCACAACAGGAGAAGAATAAGAGTGTGATAGAGGCAAAGGTGTCCCGTCTTTCGATGAGATGGTGGATTTCGCTTTGGTGGAAGTCGACTTTGACGATCCGACTACGAACGTGCGAGGACGTCGCGCCTTAGCAATCGCTAAACCAACTCCGAGAGGTTATTGACCACGCCGGAGCACGATCAACCTGACCACGAGGGTCTGTTTCCTGCGAGCAAACGAAGAACAAGCAAGAAACTAAGATTGCAATCTGGATATTGCGAATATAAGATGAAAGCTTTATTGATCAAGGTGGGGTTCTGTGACGCCTTTGTCTGGTCGTTGAACACAAACGAAGTACGCGAAGTTGCAGCTATGGCGAACTTTTAATCTAAACAAAACCCCAAAGTCTAAACGATGCCCTAAGGGCTTTATATATGGAGGAAGAGGGGGGGAATTTCGTGGCCCTTGGTGGAGGAGTCCGAAATCAACCCTATCTCTTGTTTCCCCACACATACAGACTCTAAAAATAGCCTATACTTATGTATTTCGAAATTACATGGGCCTGGCCCAATAATAAGGTGACGCAGCACCTAAAATAGCCTCGGGACGAAATTTATGAAGTGGCATCTTGTATATTTCGTCCAAGGCTTCATGCACCCATTATGGTGGCTTCAAAGTCCTGAAATCATCACTTGTAACTCCGTTCTTGTTCCCCTTGCGCATGCCATCATCTCCATGCTTGTTCTTGCTCCAATGTTCATCCTTCTCCAAGCTAGGCCCTTCATTTGTAAGCAAAACAAATGTATCCAATTTAGGCAGCATCATATTCTCATGAACATTAGAATCATTACCAAGAAACGAAAGTACCTGGTAATTTAGTTGGCGTGCACGAGCTCTAGTAATTGGTCCAGTATGTATAGCAGCAGGGGCTGTGGGTGTAACAATTGTATTGATGTCCTCATCAGTTGATATGATTGTTCCTTCAACTACTAGGCATACTATGACAACCACATCCGTTGTTGTCAAGACTACATCACCTCCACCATGTGACACATCGCCCCCGAGAGTGGCTACATCATCTGAGTTGATCATAAGAGGTAATGACAAAGGTACTGATCTTCCATCTCTACATGAGAATGATGAATGCCTTGTCAATTTGAATGCACCATCTGATGAGCTACCCACTACTTTGATCACACCACCTATTTTAGAGGACTACATTGATAATTTGACTTTGCCATGTGATCAAACAACTGAAATACCAACAATTTTGAGTGTACCCATTGAATTAACTATTGATGCAAAAGAACCAATGTTTAATCATTTTGATATGACCTCTAATCTTGGTGATGATTCTGTGTTGAATGACTTATTGCATGTTTGCTTATTTAAGCATGTTGTAGCATGTAAATTTGATGCAAGTAAGGTTTATTCACCAATGTTGGGATGGTTTAATGATGAACATTGTCAATCTTTTGAAATGAATAAGAGCTTCACTTATATGTGCAAACTGAGTTGCAATATTTTCATGCCTTCTACTTCTTGTGCTAATTTTTTGGCTTTAGATTTTATGAACTATGCAAGTTACTCATCTATTCATGTGTCATATATGCAAAATCAAGGGAAGTAAAAATGGATGACATATACATATACAACATGTACACCTTGTCTCTTTTGTTAGCCACATTTCAGATTAAGCAACGCCGAGGACGGCTTTATTTTCAAGAAGGGGAGGATGATGAGGACATGACTACCTTGGATATGACCAAAAATATTGCATATATGCATATTTGTCAGGTGATTTCTAGTGCAAACTATTCAATAATCTATTTATGTTATCCAGAACAAAAATACTTCACACACTTTTGTGTTTTGTCTAATTGCAGGTGTATGGGACATTTGTACAATCCACATATGAAGATAAGGAAGAAAGATATGTTTATTTGCTGTCCAAAAAGTTCTCTCACGTCACTTTTGGCCCAAGAGAAGATAGAGTCCAAGTCTCTCACGTTCTGGATTCAGATTCGGACTGCCCAGACACACCTGACTCAAAACGCACACAAGTTTTTCATATGGACTCCGAATTGGGTGATTCTTTTTTTGTTGGAAACTAGATTTCGTGCACTTTCCAACCCAATTGGAATCACCTTCAAATTCGTCCGGAGCGTTGAGTTGTGGACGAAACAATCTGATGCTGCAGCAGAATCCGAGTCAAACTACAAGTCCAAAGGTGTTACATCACCTCCACTTGGGCCCATTGGCCTTGTACGACCTAGATTTAGTTTTAGGCTGCCTTGGGACGTCCTCCCACCTCCTTGGCCGCCACCCCTTGCTCCTATATAAGTAGATCCATCTAGTAGCTTTTCCTTGGGATTTGTTTAGTTAAAAGTTAGCCATTGCAACTTCGTGTACTTCGTTTGTGTCCAACGACCAGACCAAGACCGCTTCCGGATCCCCACCCTTATCAATACTTCATATATATTTGCGATATTCAGATTGCTTTATCATATTCTTGCTCGTTCTTCGGTTGCTTGCAGGAATAGACCTTCGTGGTCAGGCTGACCGTGCTTCCAGCATCGTCAGTAACCTCAGGAGATTGGTTTAGCGGTTGCTAAGGCGCAACGTCGTGCACGTTTGTAGTCGGATCGTCAAAGTCGTCTCCACAAAATCGATAGTTATCATCTCATCGAAAGATCGGGACCCTCGCCTCTATCAACATGGCTCCTGAAGACGCTGACAGGTATGAATGTTTAGTTGCTCAACGTGTTTTGAGTGTGCAGGTCACACAAGCTGAGCAAAATCAGAGGCACAATTTGTTCCATACCAAGGGAGTTGTGAAGGAACGTTCTGTGCGCGTCATCATAGACGGAGGGAGCTGCAACAACTTGGCTAGCATGGAGATGGTGGAGAAGCTTTCTCTCACCACAAGACCACATCCACATCCTTACTACATCCAATGGTTCAACAACAGTGGCAAGGTTAAGGTAACACGTACTGTTCGTGTGCATTTTAGTATCTCTACATATGCTGATTATGTTGATTGTGATGTGGTACCTATGCAAGCATGTTCCTTATTACTTGGTAGACCATGGCAATTTGATAAAAACTCTGTACACCATGGTAGAAACAATCACTATACTCTTGTTCATAAGGATAAAAATATTACTTTGCTTCCTATGACTCCTGATTCCATTTTGAAAGATGATATTAATAGAGCTAATAAAGCAAAACAAGAGAAGAATAAGAGTGAAAATCAGATTGTGGCAAAAGAATTTGAGCAACAAATGAAGCCTAATAATAAACCATCTAGTGTTGCTTCTGAAATTAAATTGAAAAGTGCATGTTTATTTGCCACCAAATCTGATATTGATGAGCTAGATTTCAGCAAATCTGTTTGCTATGCTTTTGTGTGCAAAGAGGCATTATTTTCATTCGAGGACGTGCCTTCCTCTTTGCCTCCTGCTGTCACTAACATTTTGCAGGAGTTCGCTGATGTTTTTCCACAAGACGTGCCACCGGGATTACCGCCTATTCGAGGGATTGAGCATCAGATTGACTTAATTCCCGATGCTTCACTGCCAAACCGTGCACCATACCGTACCAATCCAGAGGAGACGAAGGAGATTATGCGTCAAGTACAAGAGCTTCTCGACAAAGGTTATATACGCGAATCCCTTAGTCCTTGTGCTGTTCCTATTATTCTAGTGCCAAAAAAGGATGGTACATCACGTATGTGTGTTGATTGTAGAGGCATTAATAATATTACTATTCGTTATCGTCATCCTATTCCTAGGCTAGTTGATATGCTTGATGAATTGAGTGGCTCTACAATATTCTCCAAAGTTGATTTGCGTAGTGGCTACCATCAAATTCGTATGAAATTGGGAGATGAATGGAAAACAGCATTTAAAACTAAGTTTGGTTTATATGAGTGGTTAGTCATGCCTTTTGGGTTAACTAATGCACCTAGTACTTTCATGAGATTAATGAACGAAGTTTTACGTGCTTTCATTGGACGATTTGTGGTAGTTTACTTTGATGACATATTGATTTATAGCAGATCTTTGGAAGAACATTTGGAACATTTACGTGCTGTTTTTATTGCTCTACGTGATGCACGTTTGTTCGGTAACCTTGGGAAGTGCACCTTTTGCACCGACCGAGTATCTTTTCTTGGCTATGTTGTTACTCCACAGGGAATTGAAGTTGATAAAGCCAAGATCGAAGCTATTGAGAGTTGGCCGCAGCCCAAAACGGTCACACAAGTGAGGAGTTTTCTTGGCCTCGCTGGATTCTATAGGCGTTTTGTGAGAGATTTCAGCACCATTGTTGCACCTCTCAATGAGCTTACAAAGAAAGATGTGCCTTTTCTTTGGGGTACCGCACAGGAAGAAGCCTTCACGGTATTGAAAGATAAGTTGACACATGCTCCTTCACTCCAACTTCCTGATTTTAATAAGACTTTTGAGCTTGAATGTGATGCTAGTGGAATTGGATTAGGAGGTGTGTTATTACAAGATGGCAAACCTGTTGCATACTTTTCTGAAAAATTGAGTGGGCCTAGTCTGAATTATTCTACTTATGATAAAGAATTATATGCTCTTGTTCGGACTTTAGAAACATGGCAACATTATTTATGGCCCAAAGAGTTTGTTATACATTCTGATCATGAATCTTTGAAACATATTAAAAGTCAAGCTAAACTGAATCGTAGACATGCTAAATGGGTTGAATTCATTGAGACTTTCCCTTATGTCATTAAACACAAGAAGGGAAAAGAAAATGTTATTGCTGATGCATTGTCTCGTCGCTATACTATGCTTGCAGATTTTGGGGTTAGTCCCACTTTTAACATTGCAGATTTTGGGGTTAGTCCCACTTTTAACATTGCAGATTTGAAGCATTATGTGGGTGGGGAAGATGAACTTCCGTCGAGGACGACTTCATTTCAAGAAGGGGAGGATGATGAGGACATCAATACAATTGTTACACCCACAGCCCCTGCTGCTATACATACTGGACCAATTACTAGAGCTCGTGCACGCCAACTAAATTATCAGGTACTTTCGTTTCTTGGTAATGATTCTAATGTTCATGAGAATATGATGCTGCCTAAATTGGATACATTTGTTTTGCTTACAAATGAAGGGCCTAGCTTGGAGAAGGATGAACATTGGAGCAAGAACAAGCATGGAGATGATGGCATGCGCAAGGGGAACAAGAACGGAGTTACAAGTGATGATTTCAGGACTTTGAAGCCACCATAATGTGTGCATGAAGCCTTGGACGAAATATACAAGATGCCACTTCATAAATTTCGTCCCGAGGCTATTTTAGGTGCTGCGTCACCTTATTATTGGGCCAGGCCCATGTAATTTTGAAATACATAAGTATAGGCTATTTTTAGAGTCCGTATGTGTGGGGAAACAAGAGATAGGGTTGATTTCGGACCCCTCCACCAAGGGCCACGAAATCCACCCCCTCTTCCTCCATATATACAGCCCTTAGGGCATCGTTTAGACCTTGGGTTTTGTTTAGATTAAAAGTTCGCCATAGCTGCAACTTCGCGTACTTCGTTTGTGTTCAACGACCAGACAAAGGCGTCACAGAACCCCACCTTGATCAATAAAGCTTTCATCTTATATTCGCAATATCCAGATTGCAATCTCAGTTTCTTGCTTGTTCTTCGTTTGCTCGCAGGAAACAGACCCTCGTGGTCAGGTTGATCGTGCTCCGGCGTGGTCAATAACCTCTCGGAGTTGGTTTAGCGATTGCTAAGGCGCGACGTCCTCGCACGTTCGTAGTCGGATCGTCAAAGTCGACTTCCACCAAAGCGAAATCCACCATCTCATCGAAAGACGGGACACCTTTGCCTCTATCATTTTGTGAGAGATTTCAGCACCATTGCTGCACCTCTCAACGAGCTTACAAAGAAGGATGTGCCTTTTGTTTGGGGTACCGCACAGGAAGAAGCCTTCACGGTATTGAAAGATAAGTTGACACATGCTCCTTTACTCCAACTTCCTGATTTTAATAAGACTTTTGAGCTTGAATGTGATGCTAGTGGAATTGGATTAGGAGGTGTGTTATTACAAGATGGCAAACCTGTTGCATACTTTTCTGAAAAATTGAGTGGTCCTAGTCTGAATTATTCTACTTATGATAAAGAATTATATGCTCTTGTTCGGACTTTAGAAACATGGCAACATTATTTATGGCCCAAAGAATTTGTTATACATTCTGATCATGAATCTTTGAAACATATTAAAAGTCAAGCTAAACTGAATCGTAGACATGCTAAATGGGTTGAATTCATTGAGACTTTCCCTTATGTTATTAAACACAAGAAGGGAAAAGAAAATGTTATTGCTGATGCATTGTCTCGTCGCTATACTATGCTTTCACAACTTGACTTCAAAATATTTGGTTTGGAGACCATCAAAGATCAATATGTGCATGATGCTGATTTTAAAGATGTAATGCAGAATTGTAAAGAAGGAAGAATGTGGAACAAGTTTGTTGTTAACGATGGATTTGTGTTTCGTGCTAACAAGCTATGCATTCCAGCTAGCTCCGTTCGTCTTTTGTTGTTGCAGGAGGCGCATGGAGGAGGATTAATGGGACACTTTGGCGTGAAGAAGACGGAGGACGTACTTGCTACACATTTCTTTTGGCCAAAGATGAGACGGGATGTTGAGCGTTTTATTGCTATCTGCACTACATGTCAAAAAGCTAAGTCACGACTCAATCCTCATGGTTTATATATGCCTTTGCCTGTACCTAGTGTTCCTTGGGAGGATATATCTATGGACTTTGTTTTAGGTTTACCTCGAACAAAGACGGGGAGGGATAGCATATTTGTTGTCGTGGATAGATTCTCGAAAATGGCACACTTTATACCATGTCATAAAAGCGATGATGCTGTTAATGTTGCTGATTTGTTCTTTCGTGAAATTATTCGCTTGCATGGTGTGCCAAAAACTATTGTTTCAGATCGTGATACTAAATTTCTTAGCCACTTTTGGAGATGTTTATGGGCTAAGTTGGGGACTAAACTGCTTTTTAGTACTACTTGTCACCCCCAAACTGATGGACAAACTGAAGTAGTCAATAGAACGTTGTCTACTATGCTTAGGGCTGTTTTGAAGAATAATAAGAAAATGTGGGAGGAATGCTTGCCTCATATTGAATTTGCTTATAATCGTTCATTGCATTCTACTAATAAGATGTGCCCTTTTGAAGTTGTGTATGGTTTCCTACCTCGTGCACCTATTGATTTGTTGCCTCTTCCATCTTCGGAGAAGGTTAATTTTGATGCTAAACAACGTGCTGAATTGATTTTAAAAATGCATGAGTTAACTAAGGAAAACATTGAGCGCATGAATGCTAAATATAAACTTGCTGGAGATAAGGGTAGAAAACATGTTGTGTTTGCACCTGGAGATCTTGTTTGGTTACATTTGCGTAAGGATAGATTTCCTGATTTGCGCAAATCAAAGTTAATGCCACGTGCTGATGGTCCCTTTAAGGTGTTAGAGAAAATAAATGATAATGCATATAAACTTGAGCTGCCTGCAGATTTGAAGCCTTATTTGGGTGAGGAAGATGAACTTCCGTCGAGGACGACTTCATTTCAAGAAGGGGAGGATGATGAGGACATCAATACAATTGTTACACCCACAGCCCCTGCTGCTATACATACTGGACCAATTACTAGAGCTCGTGCACGCCAACTAAATTACCACGTACTTTCGTTTCTTGGTAATGATTCTAATGTTCATGAGAATATGATGCTGCCTAAATTGGATACATTTGTTTTGCTTACAAATGAAGGGCCTAGCTTGGAGAAGGATGAACATTGGAGCAAGAACAAGCATGGAGATGATGGCATGCGCAAGGGGAACAAGAATGGAGTTACAAGTGATGATTTCAGGACTTTGAAGCCACCATAATGGGTGCATGAAGCCTTGGACGAAATATACAAGATGCCACTTCATAAATTTCGTCCCATAATTTCAATGAACATAAAAAGGTTAAGGTTGCGGTTGGTTCTTTCACTGGTTATGCTTTGGTTTGGTGGAGTGAATATTGTCGGTTACACCCTAATTATATACCTACTACTTGGGATGATTTGAAACTTGCCATGCGACATACTTTCGTCCCTGCTTATTATACTCGTGACATGATTAAGAAGTTGCAACACTTAAAACAAGGTAGTGAAACTGTAACAAAATATTATGATGATTTACAAACTACCTTGTTGCATTCCTCTTTAGAAGAAAGTGAAGATGATTTTATGGATAGATTTTGGGGAGGATTAAACCGTGATATTCAAGAGATACTAATTCATGAAGAGTGTTATCCTATGGACCATTTGTTTCATCTTGTATGCAAAGCTGAACAGGAAATAAAACGACGTGTTGGCCACGAGGAGAACAAGCGCACGGTGCACATTCCAAGAGTTGATATGATTGTTCCTTCAACTACTAGGCATACTATGACAACCACATCCGTTGTTGTCAGGACTACATCACCTCCACCATGTGACACATCGCCCCCGAGAGTGGCTACATCATCTGAGTTGATCATAAGAGGTAATGACAAAGGTACTGATCTTCCATCTCTACATGAGAATGATGAATGCCTTGTCAATTTGAATGCACCATCTGATGAGCTACCCACTACTTTGAACACACCACCTATTTTAGAGGACTATGTTGATAATTTGACTTTGCCATGTGATCAAACAACTGAAATACCAACAATTTTGAGTGCACCCATTGAATTAACTATTGATGCAAAAGAACCAATGTTTAATCATTTTGATATGACCTCTAATCTTGGTGATGATTCTGTGTTGAATGACTTATTGCATGTTTGCTTATTTAAGCATGTTGTAGCATGTAAATTTGATGCAAGTAAGGTTTATTCACCAATGTTGGGATGGTTTAATGATGAACATTGTCAATCTTTTGAAATGAATAAGAGCTTCACTTATATGTGCAAACTGAGTTGCAATATTTTCATGCCTTCTACTTCTTGTGCTAATTTTTTGGCTTTAGATTTTATGAACTATGCAAGTTACTCATCTATTCATGTGTCATATATGCAAAATCAAGGGAAGTAAAAATGGATGACATATACATATACAACATGTACACCTTGTCTCTTTTGTTAGCCACATTTCAGATTAAGCAACGCCGAGGACGGCTTTATTTTCAAGAAGGGGAGGATGATGAGGACATGACTACCTTGGATATGACCAAAAATATTGCATATATGCATATTTGTCAGGTGATTTCTAGTGCAAACTATTCAATAATCTATTTATGTTATCCAGAACAAAAATACTTCACACACTTTTGTGTTTTGTCTAATTGCAGGTGTATGGGACATTTGTACAATCCACATATGAAGATAAGGAAGAAAGAGATGTTTATTTACTGTCTAAAAAGTTCTCTCACGTCACTTTTGGCTCAAGAGAAGATAGAGTCCAAGTCTCTCACGTTCTGGATTCAGATTCGGACTGCACAGACATACCTGACTCAAAACGCACACAAGTTTTTCATACGGACTCCAAATTGGGTGATTCTTTTTTTGTTGGAAACTAGATTTCGTGCACTTTCCAACCCAATTGGAATCACCTTCAAATTCGTCCGAAGCGTTGAGTTGTGGACGAAACAATCTGATGCTGCAGCAGAATCCGAGTCAAACTACAAGTCCAAAGGTGTTACATCACCTCCACTTGGGCCCATTGGCCTTGTACGACCTAGATTTAATTTTAGGCTGCCTTGGGACGTCCTCCCACCTCCTTGGCCGCCACCCCTTGCTCCTATATAAGTAGATCCATCTAGTAGCTTTTCCTTGGGATTTGTTTAGTTAAAAGTTAGCCATTGCAACTTCGTGTACTTCGTTTGTGTCCAACGACCAGACCAAGACCGCTTACGGATCCCCACCATTATCAATACCTCATATATATTTGCAATATTCAGATTGCTTTATCATATTCTTGCTCGTTCTTCGATTGCTTGCAGGAATAGACCTTCGTGGTCAGGCTGACCGTGCTTCCGGCATCGTCAGTAACCTCAGGAGATTGGTTTAGCGATTGCTAAGGCGCAACGTCGTGCACGTTTGTAGTCGGATCGTCAAAGTCGTCTCCACCCAAATCGATAGTTATCATCTCATCGAAAGATCGGGACACCCTCGCCTCTATCATTTCGTTTCTTGGTAATGATTCTAATGTTCATGAGAATATGATGCTGCCTAAATTGGATATATTTGTTTTGCTTACAAATGAAGGGCCTAGCTTGGAGAAGGATGAACATTGGAGCAAGAACAAGCATGGAGATGATGGCATGCGCAAGGGGAACAAGAACGGAGTTACAAGTGATGATTTCAGGACTTTGAAGCCACCATAATGGGTGCATGAAGCCTTGGACGAAATATACAAGATGCCACTTCATAAATTTCGTCCCGAGGCTATTTTAGGTGCTGCGTCACCTTATTATTGGGCCAGGCCCATGTAATTTCGAAATACATAAGTATGGGCTATTTTTAGAGTCCGTATGTGTGGGGAAACAAGAGATAGGGTTGATTTCGGACCCCTCCACCAAGGGCCACGAAATTCCCCCCTCTTCCTCCATATATACAGCCCTTAGGGCATCGTTTAGACTTTGGGTTTTGTTTAGATTAAAAGTTCGCCATAGCTGCAACTTCGCGTACTTCGTTTGTGTTCAACGACCAGACAAAGGCGTCACAGAACCCCACCTTGATCAATAAAGCTTTCATCTTATATTCGCAATATCCAGATTGCAATCTCAGTTTCTTGCTTGTTCTTCGTTTGCTCGCAGGAAACAGACCCTCGTGGTCAGGTTGATCGTGCTCCGGCGTGGTCAATAACCTCTCGGAGTTGGTTTAGCGATTGCTAAGGCGCGACGTCCTCGCACGTTCGTAGTCGGATCGTCAAAGTCGACTTCCACCAAAGCGATATCCATCATCTCATCGAAAGACGGGACACCTTAGCCTCTATCATCTTCCATCTTCGGAGAAGGTTAATTTTGATGCTAAACAACGTGCTGAATTGATTTTAAAAATGCATGAGTTAACTAAGGAAAACATTGAGCGCATGAATGCTAAATATAAACTTGCTGGAGATGAGGGTAGAAAACATGTTGTGTTTGCACCTGGAGATCTTGTTTGGTTACATTTGCGTAAGGATAGATTTCCTGATTTGCGCAAATCAAAGTTAATGCCACGTGCTGATGGTCCCTTTAAGGTGTTAGAGAAAATAAATGATAATGCATATAAACTTGAGCTGTCTGCAGATTTTGGGGTTAGTCCCACTTTTAACATTGCAGATTTGAAGCCTTATTTGGGTGAGGAAGATGAACTTCCGTCGAGGACGACTTCATTTCAAGAAGGGGAGGATGATGAGGACATCAATACAATTGTTACACCCACAGCCCCTGCTGCTATACATACTGGACCAATTACTAGAGCTCGTGCACGCCAACTAAATTACCAGGTACTTTCGTTTCTTGGTAATGATTCTAATGTTCATGAGAATATGATGCTGCCTAAATTGGATACATTTGTTTTGCTTACAAATGAAGGGCCTAGCTTTGAGAAGGATGAACATTGGAGCAAGAACAAGCATGGAGATGATGGCATGCGCAAGGGGAACAAGAACGGAGTTACAAGTGATGATTTCAGGACTTTGAAGCCACCATAATGGGTGCATGAAGCCTTGGACGAAATATACAAGATGCCACTTCCTAAATTTCGTCCCGAGGCTATTTTAGGTGCTGCGTCACCTTATTATTGGGCCAGGCCCATGTAATTTCGAAATACATAAGTATAGGCTATTTTTAGAGTCCGTATGTGTGGGGAAACAAGAGATAGGGTTGATTTCGGACCCCTCCACCAAGGGCCACGAAATTCCCCCCTCTTCCTCCATATATACAGCCCTTAGGGCATCGTTTAGACTTTGGGTTTTGTTTAGATTAAAAGTTCGCCATAGCTGCAACTTCGCGGTACTTCATTTGTGTTCAACGACCAGACAAAGGCATCACAGAACCCCACCTTGATCAATAAAGCTTTCATCTTATATTCGCAATATCCAGATTGCAATCTTAGTTTCTTGCTTGTTCTTCGTTTGCTCGCAGGAAACAGACCCTCGTGGTCAGGTTGATCGTGCTCCGGCGTGGTCAATAACCTCTCGGAGTTGGTTTAGCGATTGCTAAGGCGCGACGTCATCGCACGTTCGTAGTCGGATCGTCAAAGTCGACTTCCACCAAAGCGATATCCATCATCTCATCGAAAGACGGGACACCTTTGCCTCTATCACTAAGTTGGGGACTAAACTGCTTTTTAGTACTACTTGTCACCCCCAAACTGATGGACAAACTGAAGTAGTCAATAGAACGTTGTCTACTATGCTTAGGGCTGTTTTGAAGAATAATAAGAAAATGTGGGAGGAATGCTTGCCTCATATTGAATTTGCTTATAATCGTTCATTGCATTCTACTACTAAGATGTGCCCTTTTGAAGTTGTGTATGGTTTCCTACCTCGTGCACCTATTGATTTGTTGCCTCTTCCATCTTCGGAGAAGGTTAATTTTGATGCTAAACAACGTGCTGAATTGATTTTAAAATTGCATGAGTTAACTAAGGAAAACATTGAGCGTATGAATGCTAAATATAAACTTGCTGGAGATAAGGGTAGAAAACATGTTGTGTTTGCACCTGGAGATCTTGTTTGGTTACATTTGCGTAAGGATAGATTTCCTGATTTGCGCAAATCAAAGCTAATGCCACGTGCTGATGGTCCCTTTAAGGTGTTAGAGAAAATAAATGATAATGCATATAAACTTGAGCTGCCTGCAGATTTTGGGGTTAGTCCCACTTTTAACATTGCAGATTTGAAGCCTTATTTCGGTGAGGAAGATGAACTTCCGCCGAGGACGACTTCATTTCAAGAAGGGGAGGATGATGAGGACATCAATACAATTGTTACACCCACAGCCCCTGCTGCTATACATACTGGACCAATTACTAGAGCTCGTGCACGCCAACTAAATTACCAGCTACTTTCGTTTCTTGGTAATGATTCTAATGTTCATGAGAATATGATGCTGCCTACATTGGATACATTTGTTTTGCTTACAAATGAAGGGCCTAGCTTGGAGAAGGATGAACATTGGAGCAAGAACAAGCATGGAGATGATGGCATGCGCAAGGGGAACAAGAACGGAGTTACAAGTGATGATTTCAGGACTTTGAAGCCACCATAATGGGTGCATGAAGCCTTGGACGAAATATACAAGATGCCACTTCATAAATTTCATCCCGAGGCTATTTTAGGTGCTGCGTCACCTTATTATTGGGCCAGGCCCATGTAATTTCGAAATACATAAGTATAGGCTATTTTTAGAGTCCGTATGTGTGGGGAAACAAGAGATAGGGTTGATTTCGGACTCCTCCACCAAGGGCCACGAAATTCCCCCCTCTTCCTCCATATATACAGCCCTTAGGGCATCGTTTAGACTTTGGGTTTTTGTTTAGATTAAAAGTTCGCCATAGCTGCAACTTCGCGTACTTCGTTTGTGTTCAACGACCAGACAAAGGCGTCACAGAACCCCACCTTGATCAATAAAGCTTTCATCTTATATTCGCAATATCCAGATTGCAATCTTAGTTTCTTGCTTGTTCTTCGTTTGCTCGCAGGAAACAGACCCTCGTGGTCAGGTTGATCGTGCTCCGGCGTGGTCAATAACCTCTCGGAGTTGGTTTAGCGATTGCTAAGGCGCGACGTCCTCACACGTTCGTAGTCGGATCGTCAAAGTCGACTTCCACCAAAGCGAAATCCACCATCTCATCGAAAGACGGGACACCTTTGCCTCTATCATATCTCTTGAATATCACGGTTTAATCCTCCCCAAAATCTATCCATAAAATCATCTTCACTTTCTTCTAAAGAGGAATGCAACAAGGTAGTTTGTAAATCATCATAATATTTTGTTACAGTTTCACTACCTTGTTTTAAGTGTTGCAACTTCTTAATCATGTCACGAGTATAATAAGCAGGGACGAAAGTATGTCGCATGGCAAGTTTCAAATCATCCCAAGTAGTAGGTATATAATCAGGGTGTAACCGACAATATTCACTCCACCAAACCAAAGCATAACCAGTGAAAGAACCAACCGCAACCTTAACCTTTTTATGTTCATTGAAATTATGGGAAGCAAATATATTTTTTATGTCGAACTCCCATTCAATATATAAAGCAGGTTTAAAACGGCCATTAAATGGTGGTATAGATACATTAACCTGATCATGTGCATTTGGATGTTTGTGCACCTCTCGTGACGGTTGTGGTATTTGCAAAGGTGGTAGCACGTCTCCCGCGATCGACAAAGCCCATGAATTGACTCTGGATCCTGTCATGATTAGTAGAACAAGAAACAAAACCCACAAATAATGTTCCTATAACTACTAGGATGTGGTGGTAAAACGCTCACAGTAAAGCAAATATCAATGTCTTACAAGTTCTTACCATGCAGCAGGCGGTGATCGGCAACCAGCGGTGTCAAGTAACTCTGAATATTGAGTAAAGCGATTGCCAGGGGAGCGTACGTATACACGGTGTAGAAATATGTGGAGCTGGGTTGGCTATATATGGTAGCAAAAGATTAGCAATAATCAATTCAAAGATGCAATGTTGAATAAACGCTCAACGACGGTACTGTGCTGGTCCTAGGCTAGACCGGACTAGAGACGCGAGCCTAGAACACTAATGAGGTCACGGCGTAGCACAACTAGCATCAATGAAGGATACTAAGTAGCTCTTGACAGCAAGATATAAGTGAAGATCACAACGGCAGTGAAGATAATGATGAAAAACAACTGCCAAGCAGGATATACAACAACTCTCTCTCCAACTTTCCTCTTGAAAAGTTTGAGACAATTTTCTGATAAATTCTTTCAAAGAATGCTACTAGCTCAAGCTTTCCAATGCAAAAAGAATCACTCAATTCCGAGTTGATATGAGGAGTCAAAGAATTCTAAAACTGGCCTAAAAAATTGGAACAAGCTGTGTTCACGAACTTCAGAGGGCAAAAAGACCTATTTAGAAGCCGATTTTGAGGTGTAAAATATTGAACAAGCTTCTGCAACTATTTAGATGCGGCTCGTCGCTAGCTTCAATTTGAGTACTCACGGAGCCAAAATGGACTTCGTATGAGAAAGATACACCTGTTTTACTGAACAGTGTGCAAAACAGATTCCAATCCGAATTCAGGTACGAGATTGATTCTAGATAGATCCGATTTTTTTTCTTCTCTCTTTTTTTTTCTCTGACTTTTTTTTCTCCTTTTTTTTTTCTCTCATTTTTTTCTCTCTTTTTTCTCCCTCTTTCCAAAACAAACTAGATAAGATGCAGATTGGATCAAGTGAAGATGTGAACGATCTCAACTATTATTATGACAATGAATGGTGGTTAGCACGTGGTGGAAATTGATGGATGGGTGGTGGACAGTGGAAGAGATAATGATGCAGCGGTGGCGTGACTAATGTGAACAGAACTCGAAACTCTAAACGACCTAGACACTAAGACCAGCAACTCGACACGACGATGCAACCGATAATTCAACTATGCAAGCAATGAAAAGAAAATTGCAAAGGCTCAGACTGGCTTGGACAAAGGATGAATAGATCTAACTCTTTTTTGTGGATTTTTCTTGGACAATAGGTAAGAAAATAAATCTAATCTAGGAAAACTGGAAATTCTCACCGAGCAACCTGAAAACTGATACCACTTGATAGAGTCAGGGTGTCCCGATCTTTCGATGAGATGATAACTATCGATTTGGTGGAGACGACTTTGACGATCCGACTACAAACGTGCACGACGTTGCGCCTTAGCAATCGCTAAACCAACTCCGAGAGGTTATTGACCACGCCGGAGCACAATCAACCTGACCACGAAGGTCTATTCCTGCAAGCAATCGAAGAACAAGCAAGAATATGATAAAAGCAATCTGAATATTGCGAGTATATATGAAGTATTGATAAAGGTGGGGATCCGTAAGCGGTCTTGGTCTGGTCGTTGGACACAAACGAAGTACACGAAGTTGCAATGGCTAACTTTTAACTAAACAAATCCCAAGGAAAAGCTACTAGATGGATCTACTTATATAGGAGCAAGGGGTGGCGGCCAAGGAGGTGGGAGGATGTCCCAAGGCAGCCTAAAACTAAATCTAGGTCGTACAAGGCTGATGAGGACATCAATACAATTGTTACACCCACAGCCCCTGCTGCTATACATACTGGACCAATTACTAGAGCTCGTGCACGCCAACTAAATTACCAGGTACTTTCGTTTCTTGGTAATGATTCTAATGTTCATGAGAATATGATGCTGCCTAAATTGGATACATTTGTTTTGCTTACAAATGAAGGGCCTAGCTTGGAGAAGGATGAACATTGGAGCAAGAACAAGCATGGAGATGATGGCATGCGCAAGGGGAACAAGAACAGAGTTACAAGTGATGATTTCAGGACTTTGAAGCCACCATAATGGGTGCATGAAGCCTTGGACGAAATATACAAGATGTCACTTCATAAATTTCGTCCCGAGGCTATTTTAGGTGCTGCGTCACCTTATTATTGGGCCAGGCCCATGTAATTTCGAAATACATAAGTATAGGCTATTTTTAGAGTCCGTATGTGTGGGGAAACAAGAGATAGGGTTGATTTCGGACTCCTCCACCAAGGGCCACGAAATTCCCCCCTCTTCCTCCATATATACAGCCCTTAGGGCATCGTTTAGACTTCGGGTTTTGTTTAGATTAAAAGTTCGCCATAGCTGCAACTTCGCGTACTTCGTTTGTGTTCAACGACCAGACAAAGGCGTCACAGAACCCCACCTTGATCAATAAAGCTTTCATCTTATATTCGCAATATCCAGATTGCAATCTTAGTTTCTTGCTTGTTCTTCGTTTGCTCGCAGGAAACAGACCCTCGTGGTCAGGTTGATCGTGCTCCGGCATGGTCAATAACCTCTCGGAGTTGGTTTAGCGATTGCTAAGGCGCGACGTCCTCGCACGTTCGTAGTCGGATCGTCAAAGTCGACTTCCACCAAAGCGATATCCATCATCTCATCGAAAGATGGGACACCTTTGCCTCTATCACTTATGATGTAAGAACAACCAAATACAAGAGGCTCAATCAAACAATCATGCATCACAAGTAAAGTGTCCAAGTCTCCAAGATCAATAAGCATAGCAAGTTGGCACTCAATGCAAGGTGATATGAGAGATGCAACTAATGGAGACAAGAGGCAATGATTATGACAAATCAAGTGAGAGGCATGAGCATATATGTCATCAACCCAAGAAAGCAAGTGATAGTGGAACATGGGTGATGCAACCAAGCAAGCAATCATAGCAATCACGTCAAGCAAGCTAGTAGTGCGAAGATGCAACATACTAGAAGGAATCATGGCAAGCATGTCATGTGTGCAAATAGTGGGCATGAATAATGGACATGACATAGCACAAACATTGATAGAGGCAAAGGTGTCCCGTCTTTCGATGAGATGGTGGATTTCGCTTTGGTGGAAGTCGACTTTGACGATCCAACTACGAACGTGCGAGGACGTCGCGCCTTAGCAATCGCTAAACCAACTCCGAGAGGTTATTGACCACGCCGGAGCACGATCAACCTGACCACGAGGGTCTGTTTCCTGCGAGCAAACGAAGAACAAGCAAGAAACTAAGATTGCAATCTGGATATTGCGAATATAAGATGAAAGCTTTATTGATCAAGGTGGGGTTCTGTGACGCCTTTGTCTGGTCGTTGAACACAAACGAAGTACGCGAAGTTGCAGCTATGGCGAACTTTTAATCTAAACAAAACCCAAAGTCTAAACGATGCCCTAAGGGTTGTATATATGGAGGAAGAGGGGGGAATTTCGTGGCCCTTGGTGGAGGAGTCCGAAATCAACCCTATCTCTTGTTTTCCCACACATACGGACTCTAAAAATAGCCTATACTTATGTATTTCGAAATTACATGGGCCTGGCCCAATAATAAGGTGACGCAGCACCTAAAATAGCCTCGGGACGAAATTTATGAAGTGGCATCTTGTATATTTCGTCCAAGGCTTCATGCACCCATTATGGTGGCTTCAAAGTCCTGAAATCATCACTTGTAACTCCGTTCTTGTTCCCCTCGCGCATGCCATCATCTCCAAGCTTGTTCTTGCTCCAATGTTCATCCTTCTCCAAGCTAGGCCCTTCATTTGTAAGCAAAACAAATGTATCCAATTTAGGCAGCATCATATTCTCATGAACATTAGAATCATTACCAAGAAACGAAAGTACCTGGTAATTTAGTTGGCGTGCACGAGCTCTAGTAATTGGTCCAGTATGTATAGCAGCAGGGGCTGTGGGTGTAACAATCGTATTGATGTCCTCATCAAACATGAAAGCAAGATATGAGCAAAATATCATCAATGTATTGGCGAGAGACCATATGTGAATAGCAATGGGGCATCATGACTCTCCCAACACAACTATCAACAATAGCATGGGGCACATGATAAACATGGCAAAAGCAACAAGGATCTTCACCAAGCATGCAAATACACATAGAAGTATCATAATGGTGAATCATGGGTAGATGCAAGCAAGGGTCACAATTGCATGGCAAAGGCATAGAAGCAAGAATAACATGCAAAGTGAACACAATAGTGTGGGCATAAGGTGACAAGTGGTAAATAGCCCATAGCCGTGTGAGAGCCAAGTAAAAGAGATGCGCGTAGTCCTTGCGCGAAGGGAATGGTGGTAAGGATAGTCCACGGGATCCCAAGTCATCGTTGCTCTCAAGAGCTCGTTCCGTCAACTCATGGGATTGTGAGGTTGACGAGTGTTCATAAGTACCTACACAAAACAAAGACAAAGAGAAAATTGTGTGTGCATGGTATATGTACACATCATCCATCATGATGCGCACGTGCATGTGTCGGTTAGTACTAAATAGCCAATGCTCAAATAAATGAGATGCGTGATATAGAAACATGTCATCCATCATGAGAGGTTTGTTGTTATGTATCGCATAATGAAGACTCAAATTGTGTAATGCATCATGAGAAATATCTAGAGCATTGTTATTCATGGAATGCATATGGTGCAAGCAATCATGGGAATCATGCAAAGTATGAAATGCATCAAGATCTCCTAATATGTATGAGGAAACTATGGGGGTCTCCTCATGAGCATGTGTAGCAACATCACATGGAGAATATTGACAACATCCAAAACAATGCATATTCAAAAAAATGTGATCATGGCATGACATAGTAGATGAATTGCACAAATCATGTAAAGGAAGCATGGCAATATCATCACAAGAGAAGCAAAAGCCAATGACCATCATCTCGTCATCTATGCCATAAGTGCAAATGGGATTGATCTTAATGGGGCATGCATAGTTACTATGTTGAGATTGAAATGAAGCAATATGGGAGATCTCACTCATAGCATATGACAAGTTCAATGGATTGTCAAGCATAATGTGACCAATAGAATTTTCACAAGTTATCCTATGGAGAATAGCATCACAACTAGGCAACTCAACATGCTCATAATCATATTCATCATAAATAGGTAAGTGATAGAGGCAAAGGTGTCCCGTCTTTCGATGAGATGGTGGATTTCGCTTTGGTGGAAGTCGACTTTGACGATCCGACTACGAACGTGCGAGGACGTCGCGCCTTAGCAATCGCTAAACCCACTCCGAGAGGTTATTGACTACGCCGGAGCACCATCAACCTGACCACGAGGGTCTGTTTCCTGCGAGCAAACGAAGAACAAGCAAGAAACTAAGATTGTAATCTGGATATTGCGAATATAAGATGAAAGCTTTATTGATCAAGGTGGGGTTCTGTGACGCCTTTGTCTGGTCGTTGAACACAAACGAAGTACGCGAAGTTGCAGGTATGGCGAACTTTTAATCTAAACAAAACCCAAAGTCTAAACGATGCCCTAAGGGCTGTATATATGGAGGAAGAGGGGGGAATTTCGTGGCCCTTGGTGGAGGGGTCCGAAATCAACCCTATCTCTTGTTTCCCCACACATACGGACTCTAAAAATAGCCTATACTTATGTATTTCGAAATTACATGGGCCTGGCCCAATAATAAGGTGACGCAGCACCTAAAATAGCCTCGGGACGAAATTTATGAAGTGGCATCTTGTATATTTCGTCCAACGCTTCATGCACCCATTATGGTGGCTTCAAAGTCCTAAAATCATCACTTGTAACTCCGTTCTTGTTCCCCTTGCGCATGCCATCATCTCCATGCTTGTTCTTGCTCCAATGTTCATCCTTCTCCAAGCTAGGCCCTTCATTTGTAAGCAAAACAAATGTATCCAATTTAGGCAGCATCATATTCGCCGGTGCACATTCCAAGAGACAAGGTGTACATGTTGTATATGTATATGTCATCCATTTTTACTTCCCTTGATTTTTGCATATATGACACATGAATAGATGAGTAACTTGCATAGTTCATAAAATCTAAAGCCAAAAAATTAGCACAAGAAGTAGAAGGCATGAAAATATTGCAACTCAGTTTGCACATATAAGTGAAGCTCTTATTCATTTCAAAAGATTGACAATGTTCATCATTAAACCATCCCAACATTGGTGAATAAACCTTACTTGCATCAAATTTACATGCTACAACATGCTTAAATAAGCAAACATGCAATAAGTCATTCAACACAGAATCATCACCAAGATTAAAGGTCATATCAAAATGATTAAACATTGGTTCTTTTGCATCAATAGTTAATTCAATGGGTGCACTCAAAATTGTTGGTATTTCAGTTGTTTGATCACATGGCAAAGTCAAATTATCAACGTAGTCCTCTAAAATAGGTGGTGTGATCAAAGTAGTGGGTAGCTCATCAGATGGTGCATTCAAATTGACAAGGCATTCATCATTCTCATGTAGAGATGGAAGATCAGTACCTTTGTCATTACCTCTTATGATCAACTCAGATGATGTAGCCACTCTCGGGGGCGATGTGTCACATGGTGGAGGTGATGTAGTCCTGACAACAACGGATGTGGTTGCCATAGTATGCCTAGTAGTTGAAGGAACAATCATATCAACTCTTGGAATGTGCACCGTGATGAGGACATGACTACCTTGGATATGACCAAAAATATTGCATATATGCATATTTGTCAGGTGATTTCTAGTGCAAACTTTTCAATAATCTATTTATGTTATCCAGAACAAAAATACTTCACACACTTTTGTGTTTTGTCTAATTGCAGGTGTATGGGACATTTGTACAATCCACATATGAAGATAAGGAAGAAAGAGATGTTTATTTGCTGTCCAAAAAGTTCTCTCACGTCACTTTTGGCCCAAGAGAAGATAGAGTCCAAGTCTCTCACGTTCTGGATTCAGATTCGGACTGCACTGACATACCTGACTCAAAACGCACACAAGTTTTTCATACGGACTCCGAATTGGGTGATTCTTTTTTTGTTGGAAACTAGATTTCGTGCACTTTCCAACCCAATTGGAATCACCTTCAAATTCGTCCGGAGCGTTGAGTTGTGGACGAAACAATCTGATGCTGCAGCAGAATCCGAGTCAAACTACAAGTCCAAAGGTGTTACATCACCTCCACTTGGGCCCATGAGCCTTGTACGACCTAGGGTTAGTTTTAGGCTGCCTTGGGACGTCCTCCCACCTCCTTGGCCGCCACCCCTTGCTCCTATATAAGTAGATCCATCTAGTAGCTTTTTCCTTGGGATTTGTTTAGTTAAAAGTTAGCCATTGCAACTTCGTGTACTTCGTTTGTGTCCAACGACCAGACCAAGACCGCTTACGGATCCCCACCTTTATCAATACTTCATATATACTCGCAATATTCGGATTGCTTTTATCATATTCTTGCTTGTTCTTCGATTGCTTGCAGGAATAGACCTTCGTGGTCAGGTTGATTGTGCTCCGGCGTGGTCAATAACCTCTCGGAGTTGGTTTAGCGATTGCTAAGGCACAACGTCGTGCACGTTTGTAGTCGGATCGTCAAAGTCATCTCCACCAAATCGATAGTTATCATCTCATCGAAAGATCGGGACACCTCGCCTCTATCAAGTGGTATAAGTTTTCAGGTTGCTCGGTGAGAATTTCCAGTTTTTCCTAGATTAGATTTATTTTCTTACCTATTGTCCAAGAAAAAGCCACAAAACAAAAGTTAGATCTATTCATCCTTTGTCCTAGCCAGACTGAGCCTTTGCAATTTTCTTTTCATTGTTTGCATTATTGAATTATCGGTTGCATCGCCGTGTCGTGTTGCTGGTCTTAGTGTCTAGTTCCTTTAGAGTTTCGAGTTCTGTTCACATTAGCCACGCAGCCGCTGCATCATTATCCCATCCGCTGTCCACCATCCCATCCACCAATTTCCACCACGTGCTACGCACTGTTTATTGTCATAATCATAGTTGAGGTCACTCACATCTTCGCCAGATCGAATCTGCATCTTATCTAGTTTGTCTTGGAAAGAGGGAGAAAAAGAAGATAAAGAAAAAAAAAGAGAGAAAAAAGGAAAGAAAAAAAAGAAAAATAGGGAGAAGAAAAAAAAAGGCGTGAGAAAAAAAGAGAGAAGAAAAAAAAATTGGATCTATCTAGAATCAATCTCGTACCTGTATTCGGATTAGAATCTGTTTTGCGCACTGTTCAGTAAAACAGGTGTATCTTCCTCATACGAAGTCAGTTTTGGCTCCGTGAGTACTCAAATTGAAGATAGCGACGAGCCGCATCTAAATAGTTGCAGAAGCTAGTTCAATATTTGACACCTCAAAATCGGCTTCTAAATAGGTCTTTTTGTGCTCCGAAGTTCGTGAACACAACTTGTTCCAATTTTTCAGGCCAGTTTTAGAATTCTTTGACTCCTCATATCAACTCGGAATTGAGTGATTCTTTTTGCATTGGAAAGCTTGAGTTAGTAGCATTCTTTGAAAGAATTTATCAGAAAATTGTCTCAAACTTTTCAAGAGGAAAGTTGGAGAGAGAGTTGTTGTATATCCTGCTTGGTAGTTGTTTTTCATCATTATCTTCACTGCCGTTGTGATCTTCACTTATATCTTGCTGTCAAGAGCTACTTAGTATCCTTCATTGATGCTAGTTGTGCTACGCCGTGACCTCATTAGTGTTCTAGGCTCGCGTCTCTAGTCCGGTCTAGCCTAGGACCAGCACAGTACCGTCGTTGAGCGTTTATTCAACATTGCATCTTTGAATTGATTATTGCTAATCTTTTGCTACCATATATAGCCAACCCAGCTCCACATATTTCTACACCGTGTATACGTACGCTCCCCTGGCAATCGCTTTACTCAATATTCAGAGTTACTTGACACCGCTGGTTGCCGATCACCGCCTGCTGCATGGTAAGAACTTGTAAGACATTGATATTTGCTTTACTGTGAGCGTTTTACCACCACATCCTAGTAGTTATAGGAACATTATTTGTGGGTTTTGTTTCTTGTTCTACTAATCATGACAGGATCCAGAGTCAATTCATGGGCTTTGTCGATCGCGGGAGACGTGCTACCACCTTTGCAAATACCACAACCGTCACGAGAGGTGCACAAACATCCAAATGCACATGATCAGGTTAATGTATCTATACCACCATTTAATGGCCGTTTTAAACCTGCTTTATATATTGAATGGGAGTTCGACATAAAAAATATATTTGCTTCCCATAATTTCAATGAACATAAAAAGGTTAAGGTTGCGGTTGGTTCTTTCACTGGTTATGCTTTGGTTTGGTGGAGTGAATATTGTCGGTTACACCCTGATTATATACCTACTACTTGGGATGATTTGAAACTTGCCATGCGACATACTTTCGTCCCTGCTTATTATACTCGTGACATGATTAAGAACTTGCAACACTTAAAACAAGGTAGTGAAACTGTAACAAAATATTATGATGATTTACAAACTACCTTGTTGCATTCCTCTTTAGAAGAAAGTGAAGATGATTTTATGGATAGATTTTGGGGAGGATTAAACCGTGATATTCAAGAGATACTAATTCATGAAGAGTGTTATCCTATGGACCATTTGTTTCGTCTTGCTTGCAAAGCTGAACAGGAAATAAAACGACGTGTTGGCCACGAGGAGAACAAGCGCACGGTGCACATTCCAAGAGTTGATATGATTGTTCCTTCAACTACTAGGTATACTATGACAACCACATCCGTTGTTGTCAGGACTACATCACCTCCACCATGTGACACATCGCCCCCGAGAGTGGCTACATCATCTGAGTTGATCATAAGAGGTAATGACAAAGGTACTGATCTTCCATCTCTACATGAGAATGATGAATGCCTTGTCAATTTGAATGCACCATCTGATGAGCTACCCACTACTTTGATCACACCACCTATTTTAGAGGACTACGTTGATAATTTGACTTTGCCATGTGATCAAACAACTGAAATACCAACAATTTTGAGTGCACCCATTGAATTAACTATTGATGCAAAAGAACCAATGTTTAATCATTTTGATATGACCTCTAATCTTGGTGATGATTCTGTGTTGAATGACTTATTGCATGTTTGCGTATTTAAGCATGTTGTAGCATGTAAATTTGATGCAAGTAAGGTTTATTCACCAATGTTGGGATGGTTTAATGATGACCATTGTCAATCTTTTGAAATGAATAAGAGCTTCACTTATATGTGCAAACTGAGTTGCAATATTTTCATGCCTTCTACTTCTTGTGCTAATTTTTTGGCTTTAGATTTTATGAACTATGCAAGTTACTCATCTATTCATGTGTCATATATGCAAAAATCAAGGGAAGTAAAAATGGATGACATATACATATACAACATGTACACCTTGTCTCTTTTGTTAGCCACATTTCAGATTAAGCAACGCCGAGGACGGCTTTATTTTCAAGAAGGGGAGGATGATGAGGACATGACTACCTTGGATATGACCAAAAATATTGCATATATGCATATTTGTCAGGTGATTTCTAGTGCAAACTTTTCAATAATCTATTTATGTTATCCAGAACAAAAATACTTCACACACTTTTGTGTTTTGTCTAATTGCAGGTGTATGGGACATTTGTACAATCCACATATGAAGATAAGGAAGAAAGAGATGTTTATTTGCTGTCCAAAAAGTTCTCTCACGTCACTTTTGGCCCAAGAGAAGATAGAGTCCAAGTCTCTCACGTTCTGGATTCAGATTCGGACTGCACAGACATACCTGACTCAAAACGCACACAAGTTTTTCATACGGACTCCGAATTGGGTGATTCTTTTTTTGTTGGAAACTAGATTTCGTGCACTTTCCAACCCAATTGGAATCACCTTCAAATTCGGCCGGAGCGTTGAGTTGTGGACGAAACAATCTGATGCTGCAGCAGAATCCGAGTCAAACTACAAGTCCAAAGGTGTTACATCACTTCCACTTGGGCCCATGAGCCTTGTACGACCTAGGGTTAGTTTTAGGCTGCCTTGGGACGTCCTCCCACCTCCTTGGCCGCCACCCCTTGCTCCTATATAAGTAGATCCATCTAGTAGCTTTTTCCTTGGGATTTGTTTAGTTAAAAGTTAGCCATTGCAACTTCGTGTACTTCGTTTGTGTCCAACGACCAGACCAAGACCGCTTACGGATCCCCACCTTTATCAATACTTCATATATACTCGCAATATTCGGATTGCTTTTATCATATTCTTGCTTGTTCTTCGATTGCTTGCAGGAATAGACCTTCGTGGTCAGGTTGATTGTGCTCCGGCGTGGTCAATAACCTCTCGGAGTTGGTTTAGCGATTGCTAAGGCACAACGTCGTGCACGTTTGTAGTCGGATCGTCAAAGTCATCTCCACCAAATCGATAGTTATCATCTCATCGAAAGATCGGGACACCTCGCCTCTATCACACCGTGCGCTTGTTCTCCTCGTGGCCAACACGTCGTTTTATTTCCTGTTCAGCTTTGCAAGCAAGATGAAACAAATGGTCCATAGGATAACACTCTTCATGAATTAGTATCTCTTGAATATCACGGTTTAATCCTCCCCAAAATCTATCCATAAAATCATCTTCACTTTCTTCTAAAGAGGAATGGAACAAGGTAGTTTGTAAATCATCATAATATTTTGTTACAGTTTCACTACCTTGTTTTAAGTGTTGCAACTTCTTAATCATGTCACGAGTATAATAAGCAGGGACGAAAGTATGTCGCATGGCAAGTTTCAAATCATCCCAAGTAGTAGGTATATAATCAGGGTGTAACCGACAATATTCACTCCACCAAACCAAAGCATAACCAGTGAAAGAACCAACCGCAACCTTAACCTTTTTATGTTCATTGAAATTATGGGAAGCAAATATATTTTTTATGTCGAACTCCCATTCAATATATAAAGCAGGTTTAAAACGGCCATTAAATGGTGGTATAGGTACATTAACCTGATCATGTGCATTTGGATGTTTGTGCACCTCTCGTGACGGTTGTGGTATTTGCAAAGGTGGTGGCACGTCTCCCGCGATCGACAAAGCCCATGAATTGACTCTGGATCCTGTCATGATTAGTAGAACAAGAAACAAAACCCAAAAATAATGTTCCTATAACTACTAGGATGTGGTGGTAAAACGCTCACAGTAAAGCAAATATCAATGTCTGACAAGTTCTTACCATGCAGCAGGCGGTGATCGGCAACCAGCGGTGTCAAGTAACTCCGAATATTGAGTAAAGCGATTGCCAGGGGAGCGTACGTATACACGGTGTAGAAATATGTGGAGCTGGGTTGGCTATATATGGTAGCAAAAGATTAGCAATAATCAATTCAAAGATGCAATGTTGAATAAACGCTCAACGACGGTACTGTGCTGGTCCTAGGCTAGACCGGACTAGAGACGCGAGCCTAGAACACTAATAAGGTCACGACGTAGCACAACTAGCATCAATGAAGGATACTAAGTAGCTCTTGACAGCAAGATATAAGTGAAGATCACAACGGCAGTGAAGATAATGATGAAAAACAACTGCCAAGCAGGATATACAACAACTCTCTCTCCAACTTTCCTCTTGAAAAGTTTGAGACAATTTTCTGATAAATTCTTTCAAAGAATGCTACTAACTCAAGCTTTCCAATGCAAAAAAAATCACTCAATTCCGAGTTGATATGAGGAGTCAAAGAATTCTAAAACTGGCCTGAAAAATTGGAACGAGCTATGTTCACGAACTTCGGAGGGCAAAAAGACCTATTTAGAAGCCGATTTTGAGGTGTCAAATATTGAACTAGCTTCTGCAACTATTTAGATGCGGCTCGTCGCTATCTTCAATTTGAGTACCCACGGAGCCAAAACGGACTTCGTATGAGGAAGATACACCTGTTTTACTGAACAGTGCGCAAAACAGATTCCAATCCGAATTCAGGTACGAGATTGATTCTACATAGATCCAATTTTTTTTCTTCTCTTTTTTTTTCTGACGCTTTTTTTTCTTTTCCTTTTTTTTCTCTCTCCCTCTTTCCAAAACAAACTAGATAAGATGTAGATTGGATCAAGCAAAGATGGGAACGATCTCAACTATGATTATGACAATGAACGGTGGGTAGCACGTGGAGGAAATTGATGGATGGGTGGTGGACAGCGGAAGGGATAACGATGCAGCGGCGACGTGACTATGCAAGCAATGAAAAGAAAATTGCAAAGGCTCAGACTGGCTTGGACAAAGGATGAATAGATCTAACTCTTTTTTGTGGATTTTTCTTGGACAATAGGTAAGAAAATAAATCTAATCTAGGAAAACTGGAAATTCTCACCGAGCAACCTGAAAACTGATACCACTTGATAGAGGCGGGGTGTCCCGATCTTTCGATGAGATGATAACTATCGATTTGGTGGAGACGACTTTGACGATCCGACTACAAACGTGCAACGACGTTGTGCCTTAGCAATCGCTAAACCAACTCCGAGAGGTTATTGACCACGCCGGAGCACGATCAACCTGACCACGAAGGTCTATTCCTGCAAGCAATCGAAGAACAAGCAAGAATATGATAAAAGCAATCTGAATATCGCGAATATGTATGAAGTATTGATAATGGTGGGGATCCGTAAGCGGTCTTGGTCTGGTGGTTGGACACAAACGAAATACACGAAGATGCAATGGCTAACTTTTAACTAAACAAATCCCAAGGAAAAGCTACTAGATGGATCTACTTATATAGGAGTAAGGGGTGGCGGCCAAGGAGGTGGGAGGACGTCCCAAAGCAGCCTAAAACTAAATCTAGGTCGTACAAGGCCAATGGGCCCAAGTGGAGGTGATGTAACACCTTTGGACTTGTAGTTTGACTCGGATTCTGCTGCAGCATCAGATTGTTTCGTCCACAACTCAATGCTCCGGACGAATTTGAAGGTGATTCCAATTGGGTTCGAAAGTGCATGAAATCTAGTTTCCAACAAAAAAAGAATCACCCAATTCGGAGTCCGTATGAAAAACTTGTGTGCGTTTTGAGTCAGGTATGTCTGTGCAGTCCGAATCTGAATCCAGAACGTGAGAGACTTGGACTCTATCTTCTCTTGGGCCAAAAGTGACGTGAGAGAACTTTTTGAACAGCAAATAAACATCTCTTTCTTCCTTATCTTCATATGTGGATTGTACAAATGTCCCATACACCTGCAATTAGACAAAACACAAAAGTGTGTGAAGTATTTTTGTTCTGGATAACATAAATAGATTATCGAATAGTTTGCACTAGAAATCACCTGACAAATATGCATATATGCAATATTTTTGGTCCCGATAGAGGCAAAGGTGTCCCGTCTTTCGATGAGATGGTGGATTTCGCTTTGGTGGAAGTCGACTTTGACGATCCGACTACGAACGTGCGAGGACGTCGCGCCTTAGCAATCGCTAAACCAACTCCGAGAGGTTATTGACCACGCCGGGGCACGATCAACCTGACCACGAGGGTCTGTTTCCTGCGAGCAAATGAAGAACAAGCAAGAAACTAAGATTGCAATCTGGATATTGCGAATATAAGATGAAAGCTTTATTGATCAAGGTGGGGTTCTGTGACGCCTTTGTCTGGTCGTTGAACACAAACGAAGTACGCGGAGTTGCAGCTATGGCGAACTTTTAATCTAAACAAAACCCAAAGTCTAAACGATGCCCTAAGGGCTGTATATATGGAGGAAGAGGGGGGAATTTCGTGGCCCTTGGTGGAGGGGTCCGAAATCAACCATATCTCTTGTTTCCCCGCACATACGGACTCTAAAAATAGCCTATACTTATGTATTTCGAAATTACATGGGCCTGGCCCAATAATAAGGTGACGCGGCACCTAAAATAGCCTCGAGACGAAATTTATGAAGTGGCATCTTGTATATTTCGTCCAAGGCTTGATGCACCCATTATGGTGGCTTCAAAGTCCTGAAATCATCACTTGTAACTCCGTTCTTGTTCCCATTGCGCATGCCATCATCTCCATGCTTGTTCTTGCTCCAATGTTCATCCTTCTCCAAGCTAGGCCCTTCATTTGTAAGCAAAACAAATGTATCCAATTTAGGCAGCATCATATTCTCATGAACATTAGAATCAATACCAAGAAACGAAAGTACCTGGTAATTTAGTGGGCGTGCACGAGCTCTACTAATTGGTCCAGTATGTATAGCAGCAGGGGCTGTGGGTGTAACAATTGTATTGATGTCCTCATCACAGGTGCCATTATAGGAAGTTTTTTTGACCCGTTTCCAGTTTTTGGGTCCGGGCAGTCGAAAAAAAAAATTGGTCGAAAAAAAAATTCGTGCCCATCCTGTCAGTTTGACCTAGGAAGAGTTTTGAGACACTCGCCATTATAGTGATTTTTCACAAAAAAAAAGCAGCGCAAAAAAAAAGAGCGCAAAAAAAAGAGCGAAAAAAAGAATTTCAGAGTGTGCTTTTCCCTTGTTTACGTGCCGCGCCGTGATTTTGTTGGTGTTCTAGGCTCGCGTCTCTAGCACAGTCTAGCCTAGGACCAGCACAGTACCGTCGTTGAGCGTTTATTCAACTTTGCATCTCTGAATTGATTATTGCTGACCCTTTTTGCTACCATACTATAAGCCTTCCCAGCTCCACATACATCTACGTCGTGTGTTCGACTCTCCCTGGTAATCGCTCTATCCAAGCTTTGAGAGTTTTTTACTACAACGGTTGCCGATCACCGCCTGCTGCTGGGTAAGAACTGGTAAGAATTTGAGATTTGCTTGACGGATTTGTGATACACCACCACCACTTCTTAGTAGTCTGTAGGATTATATTCTTGTGTGTTTCTATTGCTGCTAACCATGCCAGGATCACAAGCCGACGAGATTGACTGGGAGAACTTATCGAACAAGGAGCTTCATGATAAGTTTCAGCAAATGATGACTGAACAGGTGCAAGATGTGCTGAACAATTTTGAAGAGGCCATGGAGAAGATTACTGGCCTTAAGAAGACGTTCGAAACAAAGCTCGATAACAGATTCAATGAACTGCTTGCGCGTCTTCCACCACCGGCTGCACCTGTCGCACCTCTGCAACAACAACAACTACGCCCCCTTCCGAATCAGTATGGACGAGCACAGCGTGTTCCTATTGAGCCAGGACAAAATTTTGGTGCCGCTGCTACTGCTGTTGGTGCTTCTTTGGCTCCTGCTACTGCTGCTGCTGGTACCCAGGAGGATGATGATTATGTGGGAGATTATGAGGATGAGGTTGATCAAAATCCGAACTACATGCAGCCACCAGCACCACCACCACCAGGTTGACCTCAGGTATATATTCGTAATGGTAGGCCTGCACCACCACCTCAGGTACGAGATGATGTCCATATTCCTAAACTGAAATTGAATATTCCACCATTTGAGGGTAGATATGTTCCTGATATATATCTTACTTGGGAGTTAGAAACTGAACAACGATTTACATGTTTACAATATCCTGAGGAGAGACGAGTTGCTGCTGCTGTTTGTGCTTTCACTAGTTTTGCATGTGTATGGTGGTCTGAACATTGTGATGAGGACATCAATACAATTGTTACACCCACAACCCCTGCTGCTATACATACTGGACCAATTACTAGAGCTCGTGCACGCCAACTAAATTACCAGGTACTTTCGTTTCTTGGTAATGATTCTAATGTTCATGAGAATATGATGCTGCCTAAATTGGATACATTTGTTTTGCTTACAAATGAAGGGCCTAGCTTGGAGAAGGATGAACATTGGAGCAAGAACAAGCATGGAGATGATGGCATGCGCAAGGGGAACAAGAACGGAGTTACAAGTGACGATTTCAGGACTTTGAAGCCACCATAATGGGTGCATGAAGCCTTGGACGAAATATACAAGATGCCACTTCATAAATTTCGTCCCGAGGCTATTTTAGGTGCTGCGTCACCTTATTATTGGGCCAGGCCCATGTAATTTCGAAATACATAAGTATAGGCTATTTTTAGAGTCCGTATGTGTGGGGAAACAAGAGATAGGGTTGATTTTGGACCCCTCCACCAAGGGCCACGAAATCCACCCCCTCTTCCTCCATATATACAGCCCTTAGGGCATCGTTTAGACCTTGGGTTTTGTTTAGATTAAAAGTTCGCCATAGCTGCAACTTCGCGTACTTCGTTTGTGTTCAACGACCAGACAAAGGCGTCACAGAACCCCACCTTGATCAATAAAGCTTTCATCTTATATTCGCAATATCCAGATTGCAATCTCAGTTTCTTGCTTGTTCTTCGTTTGCTCGCAGGAAACAGACCCTCGTGGTCAGGTTGATCGTGCTCCGGCGTGGTCAATAACCTCTCGGAGTTGGTTTAGCGATTGCTAAGGCGCGACGTCCTCGCACGTTCGTAGTCGGATCGTCAAAGTCGACTTCCACCAAAGCGAAATCCACCATCTCATCGAAAGACGGGACACCTTTGCCTCTATCAAGCTTTCTCTCACCACAAGACCACATCCACATCCTTACTACATCCAATGGTTCAACAACAGCGGCAAGGTTAAGGTAACACGTACTGTTCGTGTGCATTTTAGTATCTCTACATATGCTGATTATGTTGATTGTGATGTGGTACCTATGCAAGCATGTTCCTTATTACTTGGTAGACCATGGCAATTTGATAAAAATTCTGTACACCATGGTAGAAACAATCACTATACTCTTGTTCATAAGGATAAAAATATTACTTTGCTTCCTATGACTCCTGATTCCATTTTGAAAGATGATATTAATAGAGCTAATAAAGCACAACAGGAGAAGAATAAGAGTGAAAATCAGATTGTGGCAAAAGAATTTGAGCAACAAATGAAGCCTAATAATAAACAATCTAGTGTTGCTTCTGAAATTAAATTGAAAAGTGCATGTTTATTTGCCACCAAATCTGATATTGATGAGCTAGATTTCAGCAAATCTGTTTGCTATGCTTTTGTGTGCAAAGAGGCATTATTTTCATTCGAGGACGTGCCTTCCTCTTTGCCTCCTGCTGTCACTAACATTTTGCAGGAGTTCGCTGACGTTTTTCCACAAGACGTGCCACCGGGATTACCGCCTATTCGAGGGATTGAGCATCAGATTGACTTAATTCCCGGTGCTTCACTGCCAAACCGTGCACCATACCGTACCAATCCAGAGGAGACGAAGGAGATTATGCGTCAAGTACAAGAGCTTCTCGACAAAGGTTATATACGTGAATCCCTTAGTCCTTGTGCTGTTCCTATTATTTTAGTGCCGAAAAAGGATGGTACATCACGTATGTGTGTTGATTGTAGAGGCATTAATAATATTACTATTCGTTATCGTCATCCTATTCCTAGGCTAGATGATATGCTTGATGAATTGAGTGGCTCTACAATATTCTCCAAAGTTGATTTGCGTAGTGGCTACCATCAAATTCGTATGAAATTGGGAGATGAATGGAAAACAGCATTTAAAACTAAGTTTGGATTATATGAGTGGTTAGTCATGCCTTTTGGGTTAACTAATGCACCTAGTACTTTCATGAGATTAATGAACGAAGTTTTACGTGCTTTCATTGGACGATTTGTGGTAGTTTACTTTGATGACATATTGATTTATAGCAGATCTTTGGAAGAACATTTGGAACATTTACGTGCTGTTTTTATTGCTCTACGTTGATGAGGACATCAATACAATTGTTACACCCACAGCCCCTGCTGCTATACATACTGGACCAATTACTAGAGCTCGTGCACGCCAACTAAATTACCAGGTACTTTCGTTTCTTGGTAATGATTCTAATGTTCATGAGAATATGATGCTGCCTAAATTGGATACATTTGTTTTGCTTACAAATGAAGGGCCTAGCTTGGAGAAGGATGAACATTGGAGCAAGAACAAGCATGGAGATGATGGCATGCGCAAGGGAAACAAGAACGGAGTTACAAGTGATGATTTCAGGACTTTGAAGCCACCATAATGGGTGCATGAAGCCTTGGACGAAATATACAAGATGCCACTTCATAAATTTCGTCCCGAGGCTATTTTAGGTGCTGCGTCACCTTATTATTGGGCCAGGCCCATGTAATTTCGAAATACATAAGCATAGGCTATTTTTAGAGTCCGTATGTGTGGGGAAACAAGAGATAGGGTTGATTTCGGACCCCTCCACCAAGGGCCACGAAATTCCCCCCTCTTCCTCCATATATACAGCCCTTAGGGCATCGTTTAGACTTTGGGTTTTGTTTAGATTAAAAGTTCGCCATAGCTGCAACTTCGCGTACTTCGTTTGTGTTCAACGACCAGACAAAGGCGTCACAGAACCCCACCTTGATCAATAAAGCTTTCATCTTATATTCGCAATATCCAGATTGCAATCTCAGTTTCTTGCTTGTTCTTCGTTTGCTCGCAGGAAACAGACCCTCGTGGTCAGGTTGATCGTGCTCCGGCGTGGTCAATAACCTCTCGGAGTTGGTTTAGCGATTGCTAAGGCGCGACGTCCTCGCACGTTCGTAGTCGGATCGTCAAAGTCGACTTCCACCAAAGCGATATCCATCATCTCATCGAAAGATAGGACACCTTTGCCTCTATCAAGTGGTATCAGAGTGTCCAGGTTGCTCGGTGAGATTTTACAGTTTTTCGTAGTTTAGATCGAGTCTGTTCTTCATACCTACAGTCCACGAAAAAGCCAAAAAAAAATTAGGGTTAGTTCATCATATCTGAACCAATCTGAGCCTTTGCATAATCTTTTTAGGGTTTTGCTTTGTTGAATTTGCGGTTGCATCGTCGTGTCTAGTTGCTGGTCTTAGAGTCTAGTCTTTTAGAGTTTCGAGTTCTGGTCATAAGTTGTCACGCCGCCGCCGCACCATCATCATCGCCCCTGCCATCTACCACCACCGCACCGAATCCGTATCCATATACCACCACCAATCCGTGTCCATATACCACCACCGATCCATATCCATATACTACCACCGCTACCACCACCGCTGCCATATACCACCACCATATATCCACCACCAATCCGAGTTCTTTGCTTATTAGGTTTGTTTTCGGGATCCATCTAGATTCCGATTCGTGTTTCCTTGCCGGAGTAGGTTTCGGAAAAAAAAGAGTCAGGTAGCCACGCTCCGTTTAGGCCCAAATTTTTTCGAAAACGCATTTTTCGAAAAAATTTCTGGCTATCCTATTTTTAGGTGTTTCTGAGTGTTTTGAGACAGGTGCCATTATAGGAAGTTTTTTTTGACCCGTTCCCAGTTTTTGGGTCCGGGTAGTCGAAAAAAAAAATTGGTCGAAAAAAAAAATTTCGTGCCCATCCTGTCAGTTTGACCTAGGAAGAGTTTTGAGACACTCGCCATTATAGTGATTTTTCGCAAAAAAAAAAGCAGCGCAAATAAAAAGAGCGCAAAAAAAAGAGCGAAAAAAAGAATTTCAGAGTGTGCTTTTCCCTTGTTTACGTGCCGCGCCGTGATTTTGTTGGTGTTCTAGGCTCGCGTCTCTAGCACAGTCTAGCCTAGGACCAGCACAGTACCGTCGTTGAGCGTTTATTCAACTTTGCATCTCTGAATTGATTATTGCTGACCCTTTTTGCTACCATATTATAAGCCTTCCCAGCTCCACATACATCTACGTCGTGTGTTTGACTCTCCCTGGTAATCGCTCTATCCAAGCTTTGAGAGTTTTTGACTACAACGGTTGCCGATCACCGCCTGCTGCTGGGTAAGAACTGGTAAGAATTTGAGATTTGCTTGACGGATTTGTGATACACCACCACCACTTCTTAGTAGTCTGTAGGATCATATTCTTGTGTGTTTCTATTGCTGCTAACCATGCCAGGATCACAAGCCGACGAGATTGACTGGGAGAACTTATCGAACAAGGAGCTTCATGATAAGTTTCAGCAAATGATGACTGAACAGGTGCAAGATGTGCTGAACAATTTTGAAGAGGCTATGGAGAAGATTACTGGCCTTGAGAAGACGTTCGAAACAAAGCTCGATAACAGATTTAATGAACTACTTGCGCGTCTTCCACCACCGGCTGCACCTGTCGCACCTCTGCAACAACAACAACTACGCCCCCTTCCGAATCAGTATGGACGAGCACAGCGTGTTCCTATTGAGCGAGGACAAAATTCTGGTGCCGCTACTACTGCTGTTGGTGCTTCTTTGGCTCCTGCTACTGCTCCTGCTGGTACCCAGGAGGATGATGAGTATGCGGGCGATTATGAGGATGAGGTTGATCAAAATCAGATCTACGAGCAGCCACCAGCACCACCACCAGCAGGTCGACCTCAGGTATATATTCGTAATGGTAGGCCTGCACCACCACCTCAGGTACGCAATGATGTCCATATTCCTAAACTGAAATTGAATATTCCACCATTTGAGGGTAGATATGTTCCTGATATATATCTTACTTGGGAGTTAGAAACTGAACAACGATTTACATGTTTACAATATCCTGAGGAGAGACGAGTTGCTGCTGCTGTTTGTGTTTTCACTAGTTTTGCATGTGTATGGTGGTCTGAACATTGTAGATTATATCCTATTCCAACTACTTGGGCTGCTTTGAAAACTGCTATGCGTACGCATTGGGTTCCACCATATTATCAACGTGAATTGCTTCAAAAATTGCAGCGTTTAAGACAAGGGAAAAATTCTGTAGAAGAATATTATCAGGAATTACAAACTGGCATGATTAGATGTGGTATTGTTGAGGAGAATGAAGCTATGCTTGCACGTTTTCTGGGTGGATTAAATAGAGAGATTCAGACCATTCTAGACTATAAGGAGTATCCTAATATCACTCGTTTATTCCATCTTGCTTGTAAAGCTGAACGTGAAGTGCAGGATCGACAAGCATTGGCGCGAACTAACTTTTCTGCAGGCCGACCTTCATCATGGACACCGCGTGCATCTTCTACTTCAACTGCACCAGCACCTCAATTAGGTGCCTCCTCCAGTCGTGATACAAGAAAACAGGCACAACCACCATTATCTGCCAAGAGCGCACCTGCTGGGCCTGCACGGAGTTCTTCTTCTTCCATGGCATCAACAGGGCACACAAGTGATATTATTTGTCGTCGTTGTAAGGGAGGAGGTCATTATGCGAGAGAATGCAAATCTCCGCATGTGATGATTGCTACCGCGGATGGTGGATATGAGTCCGCTAGTGACTATGATGAGGAGACTTTGGCTCTTATTACACGTGAAGAACATGGTGGAGATGATTCTGATCATGAGACGCAATACATGGCTCCTGAAGACGCTGACAGGTATGAATGTTTAGTTGCTCAACGTGTTTTGAGTGTGCAGGTCACACAAGCTGAGAAAAATCAGAGGCACAATTTGTTCCATACCAAGGGAGTTGTGAAGGAATGTTCTGTGCGCGTCATCATAGACGGAGGTAGTTGCAACAACTTGGCTAGCATGGAGATGGTGGAGAAGCTTTCTCTCACCACAAGACCACATCCACATCCTTACTACATCCAATGGTTCAACAACAGCGGCAAGGTTAAGGTAACACGTACTGTTCGTGTGCATTTTAGTATCTCTACATATGTTGATTATGTTGATTGTGATGTGGTACCTATGCAAGCATGTTCCTTATTACTTGGTAGACCATGGCAATTTGATAAAAATTCTGTACACCATGGTAGAAACAATCACTATACTCTTGTTCATAAGGATAAAAATATTACTTTGCTTCCTATGACTCCTGATTCCATTTTGAAAGATGATATTAATAGAGCTAATAAAGCACAACAGGAGAAGAATAAGAGTGAAAATCAGATTGTGGCAAAAGAATTTGAGCAACAAATGAAGCCTAATAATAAGCCATCTAGTGTTGCTTCTCAAATTAAATTGAAAAGTGCATGTTTATTTGCCACCAAATCTGATATTGATGAGCTAGATTTCAGCAAATCTGTTTGCTATGCTTTTGTGTGCAAAGAGGCATTATTTTCATTCGAGGACGTGCCTTCCTCTTTGCCTCCTGCTGTCACTAACATTTTGCAGGAGTTCGCTGACGTTTTTCCACAAGACGTGCCACCGGGATTACCGCCTATTCGAGGGATTGAGCATCAGATTGACTTAATTCCCGGTGCTTCACTGCCAAACCGTGCACCATACCGTACCAATCCAGAGGAGACGAAGGAGATTATGCGTCAAGTACAAGAGCTTCTCGACAAAGGTTATATACGTGAATCCCTTAGTCCTTGTGCTGTTCCTATTATTTTAGTGCCGAAAAAGGATGGTACATCACGTATGTGTGTTGATTGTAGAGGCATTAATAATATTACTATTCGTTATCGTCATCCTATTCCTAGGCTAGATGATATGCTTGATGAATTGAGTGGCTCTACAATATTCTCCAAAGTTGATTTGCGTAGTGGCTACCATCAAATTCGTATGAAATTGGGAGATGAATGGAAAACAGCATTTAAAACTAAGTTTGGATTATATGAGTGGTTAGTCATGCCTTTTGGGTTAACTAATGCACCTAGTACTTTCATGAGATTAATGAACGAAGTTTTACGTGCTTTCATTGGACGATTTGTGGTAGTTTACTTTGATGACATGTTGATTTATAGCAGATCTTTGGAAGAACATTTGGAACATTTACGTGCTGTTTTTATTGCTCTACGTGATGCACGTTTGTTTGGTAACCTTGGGAAGTGCACCTTTTGCACCGACCGAGTATCTTTTCTTGGCTATGTTGTTACTCCACAGGGAATTGAAGTTGATAAAGCCAAGATTGAAGCTATTGAGAGTTGGCCGCAGCCCAAAACAGTCACACAAGTGAGGAGTTTTCTTGGCCTCGCTGGATTCTATAGGCGTTTTGTGAGAGATTTCAGTACCATTGCTGCACCTCTCAATGAGCTTACAAAGAAAGATGTGCCTTTTCTTTGGGGTACCGCACAGGAAGAAGCCTTCACGGTATTGAAAGATAAGTTGACACATGCTCCTTTACTCCAACTTCCTGATTTTAATAAGACTTTTGAGCTTGAATGTGATGCTAGTGGAATTGGATTAGGAGGTGTATTATTACAAGATGGCAAACCTGTTGCATACTTTTCTGAAAAATTGAGTGGGCCTATTCTGAATTATTCTACTTATGATAAAGAATTATATGCTCTTGTTCGGACTTTAGAAACATGGCAACATTATTTATGGCCCAAAGAATTTGTTATACATTCTGATCATGAATCTTTGAAACATATTAAAAGTCAAGCTAAACTGAATCGTAGACATGCTAAATGGGTTGAATTCATTGAGACTTTCCCTTATGTCATTAAACACAAGAAGGGAAAAGAAAATGTTATTGCTGATGCATTGTTGATAGAGGCGGGGGTCCCGATCTTTCGATGAGATGATAACTATCGATTTGGTGGAGACGACTTTGACGATCCGACTACAAACGTGCACGACGTTGCGCCTTAGCAATCGCTAAACCAATCTCCTGAGGTTACTGACGATGCCGGAAGCACGGTCAGCCTGACCACGAAGGTCTATTCCTGCAAGCAATCGAAGAACAAGCAAGAATATGATAAAGCAATCTGAATATTGCAAATATATATGAGGTATTGATAATGGTGGGGATCCGGAAGCGGTCTTGGTCTGGTCGTTGGACACAAACGAAGTACACGAAGTTGCAATGGCTAACTTTTAACTAAACAAATCCCAAGGAAAGCTACTAGATGGATCTACTTATATAGGAGCAAGGGGTGGCGGCCAAGGAGGTGGGAGGACGTCCCAGGGCAGCCTAAAACTAAATCTAGGTCGTACAAGGCCAATGGGCCCAAGTGGAGGTGATGTAACACCTTTGGACTTGTAGTTTGACTCGGATTCTGCTGCAGCATCAGATTGTTTCATCCACAACTCAACGCTTCGGACGAATTTGAAGGTGATTCCAATTGGGTTGGAAAGTGCACGAAATCTAGTTTCCAACAAAAAAAGAATCACCCAATTTGGAGTCCGTATGAAAAACTTGTGTGCGTTTTGAGTCAGGTGTGTCTGTGCAGTCCGAATCTGAATCCAGAACGTGAGAGACTTGGACTCTATCTTCTCTTGGGCCAAAAGTGACGTGAGAGAACTTTTTGGACAGCAAATAAACATCTCTTTCTTCCTTATCTTCATATGTGGATTGTACAAATGTCCCATACACCTGCAATTAGACAAAACACAAAAGTGTGTGAAGTATTTTTGTTCTAGATAACATAAATAGATTATTGAATAGTTTGCACTAGAAATCACCTGACAAATATGCATATATGCAATATTTTTGGTCATATCCAAGGTAGTCATGTCCTCATCATCCTCCCCTTCTTGAAAATAAAGCCGTCCTCGGTGTTGCTTAATCTGAAATGTGGCTAACAAAAGAGACAAGGTGTACATGTTGTATATGTATATGTCATCCATTTTTACTTCCCTTGATTTTTGCATATATGACACATGAATAGATGAGTAACTTGCATAGTTCATAAAATCTAAAGCCAAAAAATTAGCACAAGAAGTAGAAGGCATGAAAATATTGCAACTCAGTTTGCACATATAAGTGAAGCTCTTATTCATTTCAAAAGATTGACAATGTTCATCATTAAACCATCCCAACATTGGTGAATAAACCTTACTTGCATCAAATTTACATTCTACAACATGCTTAAATAAGCAAACATGCAATAAGTCATTCAACACAGAATCATCACCAAGATTAGAGGTCATATCAAAATGATTAAACATTGGTTCTTTTGCATCAATAGTTAATTCAATGGGTGCACTCAAAATTGTTGGTATTTCAGTTGTTTGATCACATGGCAAAGTCAAATTATCAACGTAGTCCTCTAAAATAGGTGGTGTGATCAAAGTAGTGGGTAGCTCATCAGATGGTGCATTCAAATTGACAAGGCATTCATCATTCTCATGTAGAGATGGAAGATCAATACCTTTGTCATTACCTCTTATGATCAACTCAGATGATGTAGCCACTCTCGGGGGCGATGTGTCACATGGTGGAGGTGATGTAGTCCTGACAACAACCGATGTGGTTGTCATAGTATGCCTAGTAGTTGAAGGAACAATCATATCAACTCTTGGAATGTGCACCATGCGCTTGTTCTCCTCATGGCCAACACGTCGTTTTATTTCCTGATCAGCTTTGCAAGCAAGATGAAACAAATGGTCCATAGGATAACACTCTTCATGAATTAGTATCTCTTGAATATCACGGTTTAATCCTCCCCAAAATCTATCCATAAAATCATCTTCACTTTCTTCTAAAGAGGAATGCAACAAGGTAGTTTGTAAATCATCATAATATTTTGTTACAGTTTCACTACCTTGTTTTAAGTGTTGCAACTTCTTAATCATGTCACGAGTATAATAAGCAGGGACGAAAGTATGTCGCATGGCAAGTTTCAAATCATCCCAAGTAGTAGGTATATAATCAGGGTGTAACCGACAATATTCACTCCACCAAACCAAAGCATAACCAGTGAAAGAACCAACCGCAACCTTAACCTTTTTATGTTCATCGAAATTATGGGAAGCAAATATATTTTTTATGTTGAACTCCCATTCAATATAGAAAGCAGGTTTAAAACGGCCATTAAATGGTGGTATAGATACATTAACCTGATCATGTGCATTTGGATGTTTGTGCACCTCTCGTGACGGTTGTGGTATTTGCAAAGGTGGTGGCACGTCTCCCGCGATCGACAAAGCCCATGAATTGACTCTGGATCCTGTCATGATTAGTAGAACAAGAAAAAAAACCCAAAAATAGTGTTCCTATAACTACTAGGATGTGGTGGCAAAACGCTCACAGTAAAGCAAATATCGATGTCTTACAAGTTCTTACCATGCAGCAGGCGGTGATCGGCAACCAGCGGTGTCAAGTAACTCCGAATATTGAGTAAAGCGATTGCCAAGGGAGCGTACGTATACACGGTGTAGAAATATGTGGAGCTGGGTTGGCTATATATGGTAGCAAAAGATTAGCAATAATCAATTCAAAGATGCAATGTTGAATAAACGCTCAACGACGATACTGTGCTGGTCCTAGGCTAGACCGGACTAGAGACGCGAGCCTAGAACACTAATGAGGTCACGGCGTAGCACAACTAGCATCAATGAAGGATACTAAGTAGCTCTTGACAGCAAGATATAAGTGAAGATCACAACGGCAGTGAAGATAATGATGAAAAACAACTGCCAAGCAGGATATACAACAACTCTCTCTCCAACTTTCCTCTTGAAAAGTTTGAGACAATTTTCTGATAAATTCTTTCAAAGAATGCTACTAACTCAAGCTTTCCAATGCAAAAAGAATCACTCAATTCCGAGTTAATATGAGGAATCAAAGAATTCTAAAACTGGCCTGAAAAATTGGAACAAGCTGTGTTCACGAACTTCGGAGGGCAAAAAGACCTATTTAGAAGCCGATTTTGAGGTGTAAAATATTGAATTAGCTTCTGCAACTATTTAGATGCCGCTCGTCGCTAGCTTCAATTTGAGTACTCACGGAGCCAAAACGGACTTCGTATGAGGAAGATACACCTGTCTTACTGAACAGTGCGCAAAACAGATTCCAATCCGAATTCAGGTACGAGATTGATTCTAGATAGATCCAATTTTTTTTTCTCTCTTTTTTTTCTCTCTTTTTTTTCTCACGCTTTTTTTTTCTTTTTCTTCTCCCTCTTTTTCTTTTTTTTTCTTTCCTTTTTTCTCTCTTTTTTTCTTTATATTCTTTTTCTCCCTCTTTCCAAGACAAACTAGATAAGATGCAGATTCGATCAGGCGAAGATGTGAGTGACCTCAACTATGATTATGACAATAAACAATGCGTAGCACGTGGTGGAAGTTGGTGGATGGGATGGTGGACAGCGGATGGGATAATGATGCAGCGGCTGCGTTACTAATGTGAACAGAACTCGAAACTCTAAAGGAACTAGACACTAAGACCAGCAACTCGACACGGCGATGCAACCGATAATTCAATAATGCAAACAATGAAAAGGAAATTGCAAAGGCTCAGTCTGGCTAGGACAAAGGATGAATAGATCTAACTTTTGTTTTGTGGCTTTTTCCTGGACAATAGGTAAGAAAATAAATCTAATCTAGGAAAAACTGGAAATTCTCACCGAGCAACCTGAAAACTGATACCACTTGATAGAGGCGGGGGTCCCGATCTTTCGATGAGATGATAACTATCGATTTGGTGGAGACGACTTTGACGATCCGACTACAAACGTGCACGACGTTGCGCCTTAGCAATCGCTAAACCAATCTCCTGAGGTTACTGACGATGCCGGAAGCACGGTCAGCCTGACCACGAAGGTCTATTCCTGCAAGCAATCGAAGAACGAGCAAGAATATGATAAAGCAATCTGAATATTGCAAATATATATGAGGTATTGATAATGGTGGGGATCCGGAAGCGGTCTTGGTCTGGTCGTTGGACATAAACGAAATACACGAAGTTGCAATGGCTAACTTTTAACTAAACAAATCCCAAGGAAAAAGCTACTAGATGGATCTACTTATATAGGAGCAAGGGGTGGCGGCCAAGGAGGTGGGAGGACGTCCCAGGGCAGCCTAAAACTAAATCTAGGTCGTACAAGGCCAATGGGCCCAAGTGGAGGTGATGTAACACCTTTGGACTTGTAGTTTGACTCGGATTCTGCTGCAGCATCAGATTGTTTCGTCCACAACTCAACGCTCCGAACGAATTTGAAGGTGATTCCAATTGGGTTGGAAAGTGCACGAAATCTAGTTTCCAACAAAAAAATAATCACCCAATTCGGAGTCCGTATGAAAAACTTGTGTGCGTTTTGAGTCAGGTGTGTCTGTGCAGTCCGAATCTGAATCCAGAACGTGAGAGACTTGGACTCTATCTTCTCTTGGGCCAAAAGTGACGTGAGAGAACTTTTTGGAGAGCAAATAAACATCTCTTTCTTCCTTATCTTCATATGTGGATTGTACAAATGTCCCATACACCTGCAATTAGACAAAACACAAAAGTGTGTGCAGTATTTTTGTTCTGGATAACATAAATAGATTATTGAATAGTTTGCACTAGAAATCACCTGACAAATATGCATATATGCAATATTTTTGGTCATATCCAAGGTAGTCATGTCCTCATCAATTGTCTCGTCGCTATACTATGCTTTCACAACTTGACTTCAAAATATTTGGTTTGGAGACCATCAAAGATCAATATGTGCATGATGCTGATTTTAAAGATGTAATGCAGAATTGTAAAGAAGGTAGAATGTGGAACAAGTTTTGATGAGGACATGACTACCTTGGATATGAACAAAAATATTGCATATATGCATATTTGTCAGGTGATTTCTAGTGCAAACTATTCAATAATCTATTTATGTTATCCAGAACAAAAATACTTCACACACTTTTGTGTTTTGTCTAATTGCAGGTGTATGGGACATTTGTACAATCCACATATGAAGATAAGGAAGAAAGAGATGTTTATTTGCTGTCCAAAAAGTTCTCTCGCGTCACTTTTGGCCCAAGAGAAGATAGAGTCCAAGTCTCTCACGTTCTGGATTCAGATTCGGACTGCACAGACACACCTGACTCAAAACGCACACAAGTTTTTCATACGGACTCCGAATTGGGTGATTCTTTTTTTGTTGGAAACTAGATTTCGTGCACTTTCCAACCCAATTGAAATCACCTTCAAATTTGATAAAGGCAAAGGTGTCCCGTCTTTCGATGAGATGGTGGATTTCGCTTTGGTGGAAGTCGACTTTGACGATCCGACTACGAACGTGCGAGGACGTCGCGCCTTAGCAATCGCTAAACCAACTCCGAGAGGTTATTGACCACGCCGGAGCACGATCAACCTGACCACGAGGGTCTGTTTCCTGCGAGCAAACGAAGAACAAGCAAGAAACTAAGATTGCAATCTGGATATTGCGAATATAAGATGAAAGCTTTATTGATCAAGGTGGGGTTCTGTGACGCCTTTGTCTGGTCGTTGAACACAAACGAAGTACGCGAAGTTGCAGCTATGGCGAACTTTTAATCTAAACAAAACCCAAAGTCTAAACGATGCCCTAAGGGCTGTATATATGGAGGAAGAGGGGGGAAT
>NW_021307073.1:0-3406 GCF_002162155.2 Triticum dicoccoides
TTAAAAATATGGATAGCACCAATAGTAAAGCAATTATCATCATCACAATGAGTAGTAGGAGCAACATCATTTGGGAGGGATACCTTTCTACCTTTGTTGCTCCTTCTTTTCTTTTTCTTCTTCACATTATGTGTAGGTTCAACCTTCCTCTTTGAGCTCCTTATTGATGAGATTGGTTGAATAGAAAGCTCCTCCTCGTTACCTGATTCATCATAAGAAATAATAGGAGGATATTGGGAAGTCTCTTCCCTTTCATTAGTATTCTCATCATCTTCCATTTGCTTTCTTTTCTTTAGGTAATTGGCAATATAAGGATTTTCAATGCAATTCTCCGCACAAAACATATAAATCTTTTCTAGATCAATATCAAGGAAATACTTAAGATTAAATTCTGGAATAGGCTTACTTAAACGTTTCAACTCTTCATAACCCAAAAGCAATCTAAGTTCATTGTAATGAGAAAGGGAGATCAAATCATCACAATTTTTGGACACAATCCGATCATGAAAGAATTTGCATTGCAGATGTAAATGATCTTGTTTATTGCAAAATTCACAACGGGAAAGATATCTTAAATTCTCCGCACTCTAATCTAGCCTTTCTTGCAACCTCTTAGTTTCTAAATACTTATGCTTCTTGCAATATATATCTTCTCTATTTGGTGTGTTGATGCAAACATGCACTCCACAAAAGTTGACATGCTCATAAGATATATTTTCATCATGACTAGATCAACATCATTAGTACTATGGATATTCAAGGAGTTTATACTAACAACATTGCAATCATGCTCATCATTCAAAGATTTAGTACCAAGCATTTTAAAGAATTCTTCTTCTAGCACTTGAGCACAATTTTCCTTTCCATCAAACTCACGAAAGATATTAAAAAGACGAAGCATATGAGACAAACTGAACTCCATTTTTTTGTAGTTTTCTAAACTAGTGATAAAACAAGAAACAAAAAGATTCTATTGCAAGATCTAAAGATATACCTTCAAGCATGTACCTCCCCGGCAACGGAGCCAGAAAAGAGCTTAGTTGACGGGGTGTGAGTGAGTGCCCTTTACCTAGCCTCCCCGGCAACGGCGCCAGAAAAGAGCTTGATGTCTACTACACAACCTTCTTCTTGTAGACGTTGTTGGGCCTGCAAGTGCATAGGTTTGTAGGACAGTAGCAAATTTCCCTGAAGTGGATGACCTAAGGTTTATCAATCCGTAGGAGGCATAGGATGAAGATGGTCTCTCTCAAACAACCCTGCAACCAAATAACAAAGAGTCTCTTGTGTCCCCAACACACCCAATACAATCGTAACTTGTATAGGTGCACTAGTTTGGCGAAGAGATGAAGATACAAGTGCAAAATAGATAGTAGATAGAGGTATTTGTAATCTGAAATAATAAAAACAGCAAGGTAACAAGTGGTAAAAGTGAGCGTAAACGGTATTGCAATGATAGAAAACAAGACCTAGGGTTCATACTTTCACTAGTGCAAGTTCTCTCAACAATAATAACATAGATAGATCATATAACAATCCCTCAACATGCAACAAAGAGTCACTCCAAAGCCACTAATAGTGGAGAACAAACGAAGAGATTATGGTAGGGTACGAAACCACCTCAAAGTTATTCTTTTGGATCAATCTATCAAAGAGTTCGTACTTGAATAACACCTTAAGACACAAATCAACCAAAACCCTCATGTCACCTAGATACTCCATTGTCACCTCAAGTATCCGTGGGCATGATTATACGATATGCATCACACAATCTCAGATTCATCCAACCAACACAAAGTACTTCAAAGAGTGCCCCAAAGTTTCTACCGGAGAATCAAGAAAATGTGTGCCAACCCCTATGCATAGGTTCATGGGAGGAACCCGCAAGTTGGTCACCAAAACATACATCAAGTGGCACGTGATATCCCATTGTCACCACAGATAAACACGGCAAGTTACATCAAGTGTTCTCAAATAAAGACTCAATCTGATAAGATAACTTCAAGAGGGAAACTCAATTCATCACAAGAGAGTAGAGGGGGAGAAACATCATAAGATCCAACTATAATAGCAAAGCTCGGGATACATCAAGATCGTGCCATAGAGGGAACACGAGAGAGAACACGAGAGAGAGAGAGAGATCAAACACATAGCTACTGGTACATACCCTTAGCCCCGAGGGTGAACTACTCCCTCCTCGTCATGGAGAGCGCCGGGATGATGAAGATGGCCACCGGTGAAGGATCCCCCCTCCGGTAGGGTGCCGGGAAGGGCTCCCGAGAGGTTTTTGGTGGCTACAGAGGCTTGCGGCGGTGGAACTCCCGATCTATCTTGATATTCGATGTTTTTAGGGTACGAGGGAATATATAGGCGAAAGAAGTCGGTCGGGAGGTACTCGAGGGGTCCACGAGACAGGGGGGCGCGCCCTGTAGGGGGTGCGCCCCCCTATCTCCTGGGCTCCTCGAGTTTCTTCTGACTTGATCTCCAAGCCTCCAGGATGATATTCTTCCAAAAAATCACGATGCCGAAGGTTTCATTCCGTTTGGACTCCGTTTGATATTCCTTTTCTTCGAAATACTGAAACAGGTAATAAAACAGCAATATGGGCTGGGCCTCCGGTTAATAGGTTAGTCCCAAAAGTAATATAAAAGTGTATAAAAAGCCCATAATCATTCAAAATAGATAATATAATAGCATGGAACAATCAAAAATTATAGATACGTTGGAGACGTATCATTGCTCCACCCACATACTTCCTTCGCATATATATACTCCAGTACCCTGAAAACATCGGGGAGCACCACGAAAACCTAATTCCACTACCGCAACCTTCTGTATCCGCGAGATCCCATCTTGGAGCCTTCGTCGGTGCTCCGCCGGAGGGGGAATCGACCATGGAGGGCCTCTACATCATCTCCAAGGCCTCTCCGATGAGTTGTGAGTAGTTTACCACAGACCTTTGGGTCCATAGTTATTATCTAGATGGCTTCTTCTCTCTCTATGAATCTCAATACCAAGTTCACCTCGATCATCTTGGAGATCTATTCGATGTAACTCTTTTTGTGGTGTGTTTTTCAAGATTCGATGAATTGTGGGTTTATGATCAAGTTTATCTATGAGAAGTATTTGAATCTCCTCTGAATTCTTTTATGTATGATTGGTTATCTTTAAAAGTCTCTTCAAATTATCAGTTTGGTTTGGCCTACTAGATTGATCTTTCTTGCAATGGGAGAAGTGCTTAGCTTTGGGTTCAATCTTGCGGTGTCCTTTCCCAGTGACAGCAGGGGCAACAAGGCACGTATTGTATTGTTGCCATCGAGGATAAAAAGATGGGGTTTATATCATATTGCATGAGTTTATCCCTCTACATCATGTCATATTTCTTAATGCGTTAGTCTGTTCTTATGAA
>NW_021307074.1:0-972 GCF_002162155.2 Triticum dicoccoides
TTTCCATAGTTGTTGAACCCCAAGGCGCGCTTACGTGTCGGTCATCAATGCTCATAGTTTTGGCTGATTCTGGCCCGTATCATGGACTATTACTCTCTTTTTTGGGCCCCCGGAGTGATTTCCACGATTAACGAACCACGGGGTGCATTTACGTGTCGGTCATCCACACTCACAGTTTTGGCCGATTCTGGCCCGTTTCTTGGACTATTACTCTGATTTTGGGTCTCGGCGTGATTTCCATGATTGACGAACACCGGGGTGCATTTATGTGTCGCTCATCAACACTCGCAGTTTTGGCCGATTCTGGCCCGTTTCGTGGAGTATTACGCACTGTTTTGGGGTATCGAAGTGATTTCAACGATTCACGAACCGCGGGGTGCGTTTACGTTTCGGTCATCAACACTTACACTTTCGTCCGATTCTTGCCTTTTTTGTATACTATTACTCACTGTTTGGGGTCCCAGAGTGATTTCCACGATTAACGAACCCCGGCGTGCGTTTACGTGTCGGTCATCAACACTCACAGTTTTGGCCGATTCTGGCCCGTTTCGTGGACTATTACTCACTTTTTTGGGTCCCCGGAGTGATTTCCACGATTAACGAACCCCTGGGTGCGCTTACGGGTTGGTTATCAACACTCGCGGTTTTTGTCGATTCTGACCCGTGTTGTGGACTGTTACTCACCGTTTTGGGGCCCCAAAGCGATTTCCATGGTTGTTGAACCCCAAGGTGCGCTTAAGTGTAGGTCATCAACAATCACAGTTTGGGCCGATTCTGGCCCGTTTCTTGGACTATTACTTAGTTATGGGGGTCCCGAAATGACCCCGGGTTGTGTTTACGTGTCGGTCAGCAACACTCACAATTTTGACGAATTCTAACGTGTTTTGTGGACTATTACTCACTGTTTTCAGGTCCCGAAGTGATTTCCATAGTTGTTGAACCCCAAGGCGCGCTTACGTGTCGGTCATCAAT
>NW_021307075.1:0-1407 GCF_002162155.2 Triticum dicoccoides
GCTGGCCGGGCAGCGCATAGACCCCCGGTGCCATCTCATGCTGCTGGGGTCGGCCGGGGAGGCCCTCGCCCTCCGCCGCCGGCGGCGCCGGCTCCTGGGTCGATGACGACTGGTATGGTTAATACTGGCCGTGGAGCTCCTCGCCCTGCACCGCCGGTGGTGCCGGCTCGTAACGCGTCGGCGGAGGGGATGGCTGCTCTGAGGGCCGAGACGCCGGGGGCCACGGTGGCTGCCGGTGTCGCTGCTGATCCGGTGGCGGCAACTGCCGGGGGTCAGCGTGCACCCCCGCCACACCTTGCGGTTCGTCAGGCGCAGAATCGTTCGGGGCAGAATCAGGTTCAAAGTAATCAGAGTAATACCAGTGGGAGACCGACTGATGCACCTCGAGGCAAGTGGGGTGATGACGGGTTTGATGCGTATGGAGTAGGCCAGCATCGGGGCTCATCTTCAGCGGGAGGAGGTCGGGGTTATGCTTGGCAGAGTGACGGGTCTGCAGAGAGACCGTTCCTGGGGCCGGCTGGAGGCTTCGTTGAGGGGGCCTCAGGACCTGATAACAGGCACAGAGGAGGTTATCGCGGATACCGTGGTCGTGGTGGAGGCCGCGGAAGGTTCCGCCGGCCGCCTCCTCCTAGACATGTTGACTCTGACGGGGCGGCGATGGAGACTGATCAGACACCACAGGAGCTACCTCCCCAGGCGATGGAGGTGGTGAATGCACTTGCGGTTGCTGAGGTTCCTGGGATTGCGAAGGAGGCTGAGGTGGTTCAAGTGGCTGATTCTGAGAGGGCATCCAAGTACGCTCGGAAGAAAGAGAGAATGCTTTGTTACCGGTGCGGAGAGAAGGGGCACTTCATCGCGGAGTGTGTGGCCCAGCTGTGCGAATCCTGTGGTAAGCCTGCGCATGCTTCAGGGGATTGTCCTTTGCCGAGGGACCATATTCCAGCTCTTACTGTATATGGTGTGTACTGTGCGGAGCTGATGTTCTTCGAGTCAGCGGCTGCGAGGGAGATCCCAGCTGATACACAGAGCCTTACTTCTGGTTTGGTCAAGGTGACACAGGGAGATGTCTCCCAGGCTCAGATTGTGCAGAGACTTCAGGAGTTGGCTCCGGGTGATTTTCAGTGGGACCTCGTACCCGTTGAGGATAGAGTATTCAGAGTGGAGTTTCCTTCGATTGAGGACTTGCAGCGTTTGTTGAGCTTTGGGATGTGTAAGGTGCCAGGCACCAAAGGTATTTTGGAGTTCCACGAGTGGAAGAAAGTTGAGCCTAAGGGGAAGCCTCTTACTCAGGTGTGGCTGCGTTTCTCGGGGGCACCGTCTGAGGCTCTTTCTGATGTGCGTGTGGTGGCTAGTTTGGGGATTATGGTTGGTAAGACGGAGAAAGTGGATATGGCGTTCACTAGAGCT
>NW_021307076.1:0-1641 GCF_002162155.2 Triticum dicoccoides
GACACTAATTGGGATGCTCTCAGTTTCCTCGGCAATGCTATGATCTTTTCAAACAGCGAATTCACTCCCTATTGTTGGGTTCTTCCCCAGTTACCAGAATCATTTCCAGCATTTGCATTTTGTTCCCAGCTTGCACCGCCAATGTGCCATTCTACCATGGGTCTCTTCCATTTCCGGTGATAAGCAAATTCATCCATTACGTTGTCTTCAACAAGGTAATCCACATCATCCAAGTCCGAGTATGCCATTCTACCGACCCCCTCCAAACTATCGTTGTGAATTGCCTTAGGTTGGTATGAGGAGTTTCAATGATCTCTGAATCAAAGGTAATTCTTTTTGCCACTTAAGGAAATAATCTACGAATCACCCTCCTCCAGGATGTTTCGTCGTGGTATCATGGCAACTCAACTCCTCGCTACGTTGACAATCGTTTACCACCTTCTTAAGTGTGGAATTGTGTCTACCTAGTGAACCTCCGTCATCTGCTTCACTCCATTCCCATGGATGTATGTTTAGTGTCTCAGCTCAAGAGATGTTGCTAGGACTCACTTTGTGAGCTGATCCTAAATTGATTGATCTTCGAGAAGATAGATTCTTCTAGAGTTTTCCTTTCCTCTTCTCGTCATGCTAGTTGGATTTCTCAGAGCAAGACATCAAGACAATGATGGTGAATGAATCAACGTTCAACTGAAGTGCACCCTGGATCATGAAGATTATACTAGTTTGCGTTTCCCCTTCATCTTACCCTACGCTTGAATCTCGAGATGAGATTCTTGTTTAGTGGGGGTGAGTTGTCACATCCCTAGCTTTACCCTGGCCTTGGACTAGCTTGGTTGCTACATCATGTTTAAATTCAAATGAAATTTGAATTGAGGAATTTTCAAAGCCTCAGAATCCTTTAAAAATAACCAACAATTAAATCTTCTCAAATGTGTCCAAGAAAATGTTCCTGTTATTCCATGGAAATATTGGTAAGAGGTAAAATTTAAACCAATATTTTTGGAGTCACAGAGATAATTATTTTGGCCATTTGAATTAATCCAATAACTATTTGCTTTGGATTTATATTTAATATATATTAAATATGACTCCAATAATTCTGGAAGTTTGTGAGTGGCTTGTATATATTTTAGTAAGCCACATAATAAACTATAGAATTTATTAAAATGGTTTAGTATTTTACTAAACTAAAACAAAACAGAAAAAAATAGAAAACAGAACAGAAAAAAATAAAAGGAGAGAGTCTTACCTGGGCCCTTACCTGGCTGGCCCAGTGGACAGCCCAGCCCACTGGCCTGGTGCCAGTCGTCCTCTACCTCTGCCAGTAGGCAGAGGAGGGAGACAGCGCACGCGCGCGCCGCGGCGACACGCCACCTCCCTGCCTGCCTGCGTCCCTCGCCACCGCGACGCCTCGGGCCTTCTCTTCGGCGCCGCCTCGAACCCCTGGACCCCCTCACTCGTCCCCTTCGTCTCTCCCTCGCCTCTCCCTCTCGCACACCCGAACGCCATCGTCGCCGCCGTTCGTCACCGCCGCAGCCACCGCCACCCCCTCTCCTCCCCGATGTGCTCCTGAGCTCCGCAGTGCCTCCCACGACCTCCCCGTCGACTCACGCGACCGGAGAAGCCCCGAAGCGCCGTCCC
>NW_021307077.1:0-1037 GCF_002162155.2 Triticum dicoccoides
CTATGCTTAGAGTCGTGTCAGGTCTGGTTCATCTGGGTGATGGGCTAGAGTGAAATGTTTATCTCGGTAATGAGAGTGGTGTGGTGAACACGATTTGGTAAAGGTATCGATGAGAGGCCATGTAGGAGTACATGGTGGGTTGTTTCATTGAAGCCGACCTTAAGCACTGAGATCTGTATGCGTGATTTAAGATACAGCTACTACCATGCATTGGGCCCTGAAATATGACCCCGCTCGACTTCTTATTCACCCTAGCTCTCTGTCCAGGAGTTGCAAGTAGTTTCTGGTGTTTGTAGCCTACTGGAGGCCGTGGACAGCGCTGACCATAGGGGTGGGCTGTGATGCGGTAGGTACGTGGCACGGTGTACCGAATACCCGTTAGGCATCTCGGGAACCCTGTTCACATCGTTCGGGGCCGTATGGGAAACCCCGGCCGGACTCCCTGCGGATGGAACCTGAATAGGCGATAAACCTGGACTAGAGGCTTAAGTGTTTAGGTAGGTCGTGGTCTACACCCACGTCGGCTTTCGCTTGAAGTCTGCCAAGCACATGTCGTGTGCAGACGCTAAGTGGTGGAAACATATATGAAGAAGTACACCCCTGCAGGGTTATCATAATCTATTCGAATAGCCGCGTCCGCGGTAAAGGACTACTTGGTTGCCTATACAGTTCATAGACAAGTAAATGGAAACTGTTAAAAGCCTCAAGATAAGTGTGAGTGCCGAGGATGGCTCTTCCGTAGGAAGATGGAGGTGGATCCTCGGTAGTGTATTGAAGTGGTGAGTAGTGGACTCGTGTGCGCAAAACCATTTCAAGTTGGATTATCGTAGGATAGCCTAGCCAAGAGTCAAAGCTGGCTTGCTGCAATAACTCCACCAACCCTTCTTGATACTATGCATGTATGTAGGATCTGATGTAAGTCTTGCTGAGTACCTTTGTACTCATGTTGCTATAATCTACATTTTTACAGAAGACGCTGCAACCCCTTCTGATGGGTTCTATGTAGACGTTGACATCAACGAGTAGGCTAAAGACCC
>NW_021307078.1:0-1340 GCF_002162155.2 Triticum dicoccoides
AACATGCTTGCATAGGTACCACATCACAATCAACATAATCAGCATATGTAGAGATACTAAAATGCACACGAACAGTACGTGTTACCTTAACCTTGCCGCTGTTGTTGAACCATTGGATGTAGTAAGGATGTGGATGTGGTCTTGTGGTGAGAGAAAGCTTCTCCACCATCTCCATGCTAGCCAAGTTGTTGCAGCTCCCTCCGTCTATGATGACGCGCACAGAACGTTCCTTCACAACTCCCTTGGTATGGAACAAATTGTGCCTCTGATTTTGCTCAGCTTGTGTGACCTGCACACTCAAAACACGTTGAGCAACTAAACATTCATACCTGTCAGCGTCTTCAGGAGCCATATATTGCGTCTCATGATCAGAATCATCTCCACCATGTTCTTCACGTGTAATAAGAGCCAAAGTCTCCTCATCATAGTCACTAGCGGACTCATATCCACCATCCGCGGTAGCAATCATCACACGCGGAGATTTGCATTTTCTCGCATAATGACCTCCTCCCTTACAACGACGACAAATAATATCACTTGTGTGCCCTGTTGATGCCATGGAAGAAGAAGAACGCTGTGCAGGCCCCGCAGGTGCGCTCTTGGCAGATAATGGTGGTTGTGCCTGTTTTCTTGTATCACGGCTGGAGGTGGCACCGGATGGAGGTGCTGGTGCAGTTGAAGTAGAAGATGCACGTGGTGTCCATGATGAAGGTCGGCCTGCAGAAAAGTTAGTTCGCCCCAATGCTTGTCGATCCTGCACTTCACGTTCAGCTTTACAAGCAAGATGTAATAAACGAGTGATATTAGTATACTCCTTATAGTCTAGAATGGTCTGAATCTCTCTATTTAATCCACCCAGAAAACGTGCAAGCATAGCTTCATTCTTCTCAACAATACCACATCTAATCATGCCAGTCTGTAATTCCTGATAATATTCTTCTACAGAATTTTTCCCTTGTCTTAAACGCTGCAATTTTTGAAGCAATTCACGTTGATAATATGGTGGAACCCAACGCGTACGCATAGCAGTTTTCAAAGCAGCCCAAGTAGTTGGAATAGGATATAATCTACAATGTTCAGACCACCATACACATGCAAAACTAGTGAAAGCACAAACGGCAGCAGCAACTCGTCTCTCCTCAGGATATTGTAAACATGTAAATCGTTGTTCAGTTTCTAACTCCCAAGTAAGATATATATCAGGAACATATCTACCCTCAAATGGTGGAATATTCAATTTCAGTTTAGGAATATGGACATCATCTCGTACCTGAGGTGGTGGTGCAGGCCTACCATTACGAATATATACCTGAGGTCGACCTACTGGTGGTGGTACAGGT
>NW_021307079.1:0-1371 GCF_002162155.2 Triticum dicoccoides
ATAGGGTTGTCACATGATGACACCAGCCTGGTGTTGGTACACGTAATAGAAATAAAAATCTCCCAGCGATCACCCAGGAACAATATAAAGATGCATATAGGGTCTGGATCAACGATCCTTACCGACTCCGGAGTTGCAACAGAAGTAGGCGAGTCTGTGTAGATTATACTTGGAGTCCCTCGAACCGTTGATGATAATTATTGTCGGAGAATTAGAACCACACCGGGCTTCTAATAATGAGGATTAGGCCTAGCTCTAACCGGTAACTAGGACCAACTAGAACTAGAACTAGATGAACTAGCGGAGGCTCCAAAAACTGTGTATAGAAAAGGGCAAATACCTCAAGTATATATAGGTTAGGAGGAGAGGAGGGACGGCCGACACCATGCCGGAAGGAGGCGGTCCTCCGAAACGAGGTCATGGGCGCAAGACGCGATCGTGCCTTCGTCATGTTCCATCGTCTTCACTTCATCTCGCCCGCCGTCAAAACCACCTCCGCCGGCACAGAAGCCGTGATGGTCGATGTCTCCCCAAGCTCAGGTTGGATGGCCACCGTCCGCGGCCGATGTCTCCCCAAGCTCAGGTTGGATGGCCACCGTCCGCGGCCGATGCCTTGCCCTTTCCCTTGGAAGAGGTTGTCGTGTGGCGCACTGAAAGCGCCCATTCACAGTGAGACTCCTCCAAGGCTGCGAGGAGCAAGGACATGGTGCATTGATCGCATTGTTGTAGAAGGTTAACCCAACGCGCTCATGCCAGAGCCGAGACACCATACCTGCATGCATGTTGTTGTGTTGTGGGTGTGCATGTACTCCCTCCGTACCGAAATATTTCTAGTTGAAAAGTTATCACATAAAATGTAACCGTTTTTACGAAAAGAAAAATATATCTCTATATATCTTAGATGTTGGTGTGAATCTGTTATACTATGCTATACCTTTATGTATTGTCCAATTTGTATAGACTAATACCATAATCAGTTATATAGACCAAAAATTGGGTTTAGGCTTTCAAAAAACCGCCTTTAGAATTCTGAATACACTCTTAAAATCTTGGGCCTGCCCCTGACACCAGCCAACCAGATAGCATGCATGCATGTATAAAGTATTTTTGCTGCGAGGGACGCATGCATGACCAGCGTGCCGTATCGAGCTTTTTTTCCTTCCTTCCTTTGCGATCCAAAAAGAGGATGGGATGAGTTCCATGCCTCTCACGGAAGCAAAACCGTGCCTCTAACGGAAGGGAAAAATGTTTTCTTTTCCGTTTCCAGGAGGCACATACGTACTTCTCGCGAAAGCACAACCGTGCCTCTTGCGGAAGCAAAACTGTACATCTGGCGGAAGAAGAAAAACAGAAAATGTGTTTTGTTTTTCT
>NW_021307080.1:0-12688 GCF_002162155.2 Triticum dicoccoides
ACAAGATGCCACTTCATAAATTTCGTCCCGAGGCTATTTTAGGTGCTGCGTCACCTTATTATTGGGCCAGGCCCATGTAATTTCGAAATACATAAGTATAGGCTATTTTTAGAGTCCGTATGTGTGGGGAAACAAGAGATAGGGTTGATTTCGGACTCCTCCACCAAGGGCCACGAAATTCCCCCCTCTTCCTCCATATATACAGCCCTTAGGGCATCGTTTAGACTTTGGGTTTTGTTTAGATTAAAAGTTCGCCATAGCTGCAACTTCGCGTACTTCGTTTGTGTTCAACGACCAGACAAAGGCGTCACAGAACCCCACCTTGATCAATAAAGCTTTCATCTTATATTCACAATATCCAGATTGCAATCTTAGTTTCTTGCTTGTTCTTCGTTTGCTCGCAGGAAACAGACCCTCGTGGTCAGGTTGATCGCGCTCCGGCGTGGTCAATAACCTCTCGGAGTTGGTTTAGCGATTGCTAAGGCGCGACGTCCTCGCACGTTCGTAGTCGGATCGCCAAAGTCGACTTCCTCCAAAGCGAAATCCACCATCTCATCGAAAGACGGGACACCTTTGCCTCTATCAGTTGGAGAGGTGCGTTAGGTGCAGCGGGTGGTGGTGGTGGAAGACGCGCGAGCAATTCATTAAACTTGTTATCGAGCTTTGTTTCGAACATCTTCTCCATGCCATCTATCTTCTCCATGGCCTCTTCAAATCTGTTTAGCACATCTTGCACCTGTCCACTCATCATTTGCTGAAATTTATCATGCAAATCCTTATTCGTCATGTTCTCCCAGTCAGTCTCGTCGGCTTGTGATCCTGGCATGGTTAGCAGCAATAGAACACACAAGAATATGATCCTACAGACTACTAACAAGAGGTGGTGGTGGGTGTCACAAATCCGTCAAGCAAATCTCAAATTCTTACCAGTTCTTACCCAGCAGCAGGCGGTGATCGGCAACCGTTGTAGTCAAAAACTCTCAAAGCTTGGATAGAGCGATTACCAGGGAGAGTCAAACGCACGACGTAGATGTATGTGGAGCTGGGAAGGCTTATAATAGAGTAGCAAAAAGGGTCAGCAATAATCAATTCAGAGATGCAAAGTTGAATAAACGCTCAACGACGGTACTATGCTGGTCCTAGGCTAGACTGTGCTAGAGACGCGAGCCTAGAACACCAACAAAATCACGGCGCGACACGTAAACAAGGGAAAAGCACACTCTGGATTTTTTTTTCGCTCCCTTTTTTTGCGCTGTTTTTTTTGCGCTGCTTTTTTTTGCGAAAAATCACTATAATGGTGAGTGTCTCAAAACTCTTCCTATGTCAAACTGACAGGATGGGCACGATTTTTTTTTCCGAAACCTACTCCGACAAGGAAACACAAATCGGAATCTAGATGGATCTCGAAAACAAACCTAATATGACAAGAACTCGGATTGGTGGTGGATATATGGTGGTAGATGGCAGCGGTGGTAGTATATGACAGCGGTGGTGGTATATGGATACGGATTCGAAGCGGTGGCGGATAAGCGGTGGTGGTAGATGGCAGGGGCGATGATGATGGTGCGGCAGCGGCGTGACAACTTATGACCAGAACTCGAAACTCTAAAAGACTAGACTCTAAGACCAGCAACTAGACACGACGATGCAACCGCAAATTCAACAAAGCAAAACCCTAAAAAGATTATGCAAAGGCTCAGATTGGTACGGATATGATGAACTAACCCTAATTTTTTTTGTGGCTTTTTCGTGGACTGTAGGTATGAAGAACAGGCTCGATCTAAACTACGAAAGACTGTAAAATCTCACCGAGCAACCTGGAAATCTGATACCACTTGATAGAGGCAAAGGTGTCCCGTCTTTCGATGAGATGATGGATATCGCTTTGGTGGAAGTCGACTTTGACGATCCGACTACGAACGTGCGAGGACGTCGCGCCTTAGCAATCGCTAAACCAACTCCGAGAGGTTATTGACCACGCCAGAGCACGATCAACCTGACCACGAGGGTCTGTTTCCTGCGAGCAAACGAAGAACAAGCAAGAAACTAAGATTGCAATCTGGATATTGCGAATATAAGATGAAAGCTTTATTGATCAAGGTGGGGTTCTGTGACGTCTTTGTCTGGTCGTTGAACACAAACGAAGTACGCGAAGTTGCAACTATGGCAAACTTTTAATCAAACAAAACCCAAAGTCTAAACGGTGCCCTAAGGGCTGTATATATGGAGGAAGAGAGGGGAATTTCGTGGCCCTTGGTGGAGGGGTCCGAAATCAACCCTATCTCTTGTTTCCCCACACATACGGACTCTAAAAATAGCCTATACTTATGTATTTCGAAATTACATGGGCCTGGCCCAATAAAAAGGTGACGCAGCACCTATAATAGCCTCGGGACGAAATTTATGAAGTGGCATCTTGTATATTTCGTCCAAGGCTTCATGCACCCATTATGGTGGCTTCAAAGTCCTGAAATCATCACTTGTAACTCCGTTCTTGTTCCCCTTGCGCATGCCATCATCTCCATGCTTGTTCTTGCTCCAATGTTCATCCTTCTCCAAGCTAGGCCCTTCATTTGTAAGCAAAACAAATGTATCCAATTTAGGCAGCATCATATTCTCATGAACATTAGAATCATTACCAAGAAACGAAAGTACCTGATAATTTAATTGGCGTGCGCGAGCTCTAGTAATTGGTCCTGTATATGTAGCAGTAGGGGTTGTGGGTGTAACAATGGTATTGATGTCCTCATCAACCCATCAACCGCCGCCCTCCTCCATCACGACACAGCCGATACCCCGACGTCGTCGTCCGTCGCAACCAGAATGACAATGCCCTCCATGGCTAGTTGTTGAAGCTGAGGCCGAGCTGCCTCTAGGACGCTGGCGTGCGCCGTACCCGAGCCAGTTCAACCACTTCATCCTGCGCCTCACCACTTTCGCTCCAACATCATCACCATCAATCGCACTGGAGCTATTCCCGCTACGCCGTCCTTCCCCGCCTTGGATCTACTCCCCCTCCGTCGACAGACAGCCACTAGAACACGGTCACAATTTGGCCATGGGTTCGTCCAAGGCTCCACCCTCCTCCAAAACATCGGTTTCCCCGGTAAAAAGAAGAACATCGCCGCGACATCAGGACCACATAGCACTGGCAACCTGAAATGGTACTCCTCTTCCCTTATTCGTGCAAATCTTACGTGTCTGCTTGCACGGTATTCATCCCAAAGAAGACACTAGTTGACTGCTTCTTCCTGATACTAGATGTTCTTAGTAACTCGCGATGTACAAGGTTTCTCCTCATATACTATTTCACCTTAGTTAGAGGTCCGTCGCCCCCTGGATTTCAATTCCTAGTCAGTTGATTCCCTAAAGGAAGCATTCCCCAGCGTAACAGGCGCTAGTCCACATATTACGCTGGGGAAGCAGCGCCTCGGTGTTTACCTTTGGGGTGTGTGGGGCCTAGGAGCTTCTGGCGCCCGACTTGGAGGTCCGTCGGGCTTAAAGGGATGGCTGGAGGGCACTGCCAAGCATGGCGGTGATGTGAGGTCGAGGGGAGGGCAGGGCGGCAGAGGCAGGGGTCTAGGCCCGTGGTCACTAGCGGTTCGAGAAAGATCGTCAATAGTGACTGGCGGGAGGTGGACGAAGGCCATCTCCCCATTCCTTGTAGATCGAACAGTTCATAGAAAAATTGACTGACCTATTTATTTTCAGTCGACTGTTATTTTCTGATAGGACTACATGTGGTGGTGTGCTGAAGGAGTACCTGCATTTCCCAGCGATCCCTGTGCTCATATATTACAAAATCATATGGAGTAGAATCTAATATTGTTTGCCATGCAATGTTGTAGATCTATCATATGTCTCATGTCATTTATTTGTCAGCCACCTGCTATCTGCTACTTTTACAGTGCACTAGTTTTGCACACACTTCACCCATACTCTCACTATTTTTTTATGCATGGCACTACTGCAGGATGTTCCTAACGTGGCACTACGATCAGAGAACCTTCGAGAAACTATGTGCGATGCCATAATCCCAAACGGTTATGTATGAAAACCATCAGCAATGTGTAAAACGTTTGTGATGTTGGATGCATCAAATACGGTTCAAGTTTTAGTTGCATGTGCGATGAAGGGCATACAGTTCAGTTCAATGAACTGTTTGCGATGAGGAGGAACAAAAGAAACGGGCAGCCAGATGGAGGCGTGTGCGATACACAACATACAGTTCACTCGGATGAACTATTTGTGATTAGGCAACACAAAAGAAACGGTCAGCCAGATCAAAGGTGTGTGCGATATACGACATGCGATTCACTCGGATGAACTGTTTGCATTGAGACATGAGAACAGAAACGGTTCAACTTAACAAGATGTGTGTGATACGCGACAAACAGGTCTGTAATCAGAAATGTGTCTATAGACCGATAAGAACACAGACGTTTGCTGCTAATAAGACGTGTGCATTGTCGATGGGATTGCATACAGAGCAACAACATATAAATATACACACACTTACAAGGACATGCTTGCATAACCAAATTAAACATCCACTTACATAGGTGGCTACTACAACCATGGCATTTGCACACACCAAAGTAAACTATTACATGCATAATTACATAGGTGGCTACTACACACATGATATTTCCACACAGATCAATAAAATAAACTATATATTACATGCATGATTAACTAGCATAAACGATCATCTGATAATCATCCACTTCTTGTGACACTTGCTCTTCTTGTGGCTCGATCCGGGCTCGTCGATTTTGGTAACGAGGAACTTCCTCATGTCAACGATCCGCCTGTGCATCTCGTAGCATGTGTACACACTCTTGGCTGCGAACCTGAGGTGAGGTTCATCCAGTTGCCGCATCCAGGCCTTGTGCCAGGATACAAGACTTGTTCTCTGGGCATCCTGCTTCATCTTTTCGGAGTAGGGGTCGATCATGGACGAGGCGAGTTCGACCAGGGAGTCATCTTTCCTGTTGCCCCATACCTTGTAGTGGTCATGGATTTTGACAAGGTTCTTGCAGGCCAAGCCCGTAACACTAAGCACTTTTACATCGTCTTTGGTATCCACCATGGAGAATGATGGAGGCGAGGGTCCCGATCTTTCGATGAGATGATAACTATCGATTTGGTGGAGACGACTTTGACGATCCGACTACAAACATGCACGACGTTGCGCCTTAGCAATCGCTAAACCAATCTCCTGAGGTTACTGACGATGCCGGAAGCACGGTCAGCCTGACCACGAAGGTCTATTCCTGCAAGCAATCGAAGAACGAGCAAGAATATGATAAAGCAATCTGAATATTGCAAATATATATGAGGTATTGATAATGGTGGGGATCCGTAAGCGGTCTTGGTCTGGTCGTTGGACACAAACGAAGTACACGAAGTTGCAATGGCTAACTTTTAACTAAACAAATCCCAAGGAAAAGCTACTAGATGGATCTACTTATATAGGAGCAAGGGGTGGCGGCCAAGGAGGTGGGAGGACGTCCCAAGGCAGCCTAAAACTAAATCTAGGTCGTACAAGGCCAATGGGCCCAAGTGGAGGTGATGTAACACCTTTGGACTTGTAGTTTGACCCGGATTCTGCTGCAGCGTCAGATTGTTTCGTCCACAACTCAACGCTCCGAACGAATTTGAAGGTGATTCCAATTGGGTTGGAAAGTGCACGAAATCTAGTTTCCAACAAAAAAAGAATCACCCAATTCGGAGTCCGTATGAAAAACTTGTGTGCGTTTTGAGTCAGGTGTGTCTGTGCAGTCCGAATCTGAATCCAGAACGTGAGAGACTTGGACTCTATCTTCTCTTGGGCCAAAAGTGACGTGAGAGAACTTTTTGGACAGCAAATAAACATCTCTTTCTTCCTTATCTTCATATGTGGATTGTACAAATGTCCCATACACCTGCAATTAGACAAAACACAAAAGTGTGTGAAGTATTTTTGTTCTGGATAACATAAATAGATTATTGAATAGTTTGCACTAGAAATCACCTGACAAATATGCATATATGCAATATTTTTGGTCATATCCAAGGTAGTCATGTCCTCATCATCCTCCCCTTCTTGAAAATAAAGCCGTCCTCGGCGTTGCTTAATCTGAAATGTGGCTAACAAAGGAGACAAGGTGTACATGTTGTATATGTATATGTCATCCATTTTTACTTCCCTTGATTTTTGCATATATGACATATGAATAGATGAGTAACTTGCACAGTTCATAAAATCTAAGGCCAAAAAATTAGCACAAGAAGTAGAAGGCATGAAAATATTGCAACTCAGTTTGCACATATAAGTGAAGCTCTTATTCATTTCAAAAGATTGACAATGTTCATCATTAAACCATCCCAACATTGGTGAATAAACCTTACTTGCATCAAATTTACATGCTACAACATGCTTAAATAAGCAAACATGCAATAAGTCATTCAACACAGAATAATCACCAAGATTAGAGGTCATATCAAAATGATTAAACATTGGTTCTTTTGCATCAATAGTTAATTCAATGGGTGCACTCAAAATTGTTGGTATTTCAGTTATTTGATCACATGGCAAAGTCAAATTATCAACGTAGTCCTCTAAAATAGGTGGTGTGATCAAAGTAGTGGGTAGCTCATCAGATGGTGCATTCAAATTGACAAGGCATTCTTCATTCTCATGTAGAGATGGAAGATCAGTACCTTTGTCATTACCTCTTATGATCAACTCAGATGATGTAGCCACTCTCGGGGGCGATGTGTCACATGGTGGAGGTGATGTAGTCCTGACAACAACGGATGTGGTTGTCATAGTATGCCGAGTAGTTGAAGGAACAATCATATCAACTCTTGGAATGTGCACCGTGCGCTTGTTCTCCTCGTGGCCAACACGTCGTTTTATTTCCTGTTCAGCTTTGCAAGCAAGATGAAACAAATGGTCCATGGGATAACACTCTTCATGAATTAGTATCTCTTGAATATCACGGTTTAATCCTCCCCAAAATCTATCCATAAAATCATCTTCACTTTCTTCTAAAGAGGAATGCAACAAGGTAGTTTGTAAATCATCATAATATTTTGTTACAGTTTCACTACCTTGTTTTAAGTGTTGCAACTTCTTAATCATGTCACGAGTATAATAAGCAGGGACGAAAGTATGTCGCATGGCAAGTTTCAAATCATCCCAAGTAGTAGGTATATAATCAGGGTGTAACCGACAATATTCACTCCACCAAACCAAAGCATAACCAGTGAAAGAACCAACCGCAACCTTAACCTTTTTATGTTCATCAAAATTATGGGAAGCAAATATATTTTTTATGTCGAACTCCCATTCAATATATAAAGCAGGTTTAAAACGGCCATTAAATGGTGGTATAGATACATTAACCTGATCATGTGCATTTGGATGTTTGTGCACCTCTCGTGACGGTTGTGGTATTTGCAAAGGTGGTGACACGTCTCCAGTGATCGACAAAGCCCATGAATTGACTCTGGATCCTGTCATGATTAGTAGAACAAGAAACAAAACCCAAAAATAATGTTCCTATAACTACTAGGATGTGGTGGTAAAACGCTCACAGTAAAGCAAATATCAATGTCTTACAAGTTCTTACCATGCAGCAGGCGGTGATTGGCAACCAGCGGTGTCAAGTAACTCCGAATATTGAGTAAAGCGATTGCCAGGGGAGCGTACGTATACACGGTGTAGAAATATGTGGAGCTGGGTTGGCTATATATGGTAGCAAAAGATTAGCAATAATCAATTCAAAGATGCAATGTTGAATAAACGCTCAACGCCGGTACTGTGCTGGTCCTAGGCTAGACCGGACTAGAGACGCGAGCCTAGAACACTAATGAGGTCACGGCGTAGCACAACTAGCATCAATGAAGGATACTAAGTAGCTCTTGACAGCAAGATATAAGTGAAGATAATGATGAAAAACAATTGCCAAGCAGGATATACAACAACTCTCTCTCCAACTTTCCTCTTAAAAAGTTTGAGCCAATTTTCTGGTAAATTCTTGCAAAGAATGCTACTAACTCAAGCTTTCCAATGCAAAAAGAATCACTCAATTCCGAGTTGATATGAGGAGTCAAAGAATTCTAAAACTGGCCTGAAAAATTGGAACAAGCTGTGTTCACGAACTTCAGAGGGCAAAAAGACCTATTTAGAAGCCGATTTTGAGGTGTCAAATATTGAACAAGCTTCTGCAACTATTTAGATGCGGCTCGTCTCTAGCTTCAATTTGAGTACTCACGGAGCCAAAACGGACTTCGTAAGAGGAAGATACACCTGTTTTACTGAACAGTGCGCAAAACAGATTCCAATCCAAATTCAGGTACGAGATTGATTCTAGATAGATTCGATTTTTTTTTCTCTCCTTTTTTTTCTCACGATTTTTTTTTCTTTTTCTTCTCTCTCTTTTTCTTTTTTTTCTTTCCTTTTTTCTCTTTTTTTTCTCTCTCTTTTTTTTTCTCCCTCTTTCCAAGACAAACTAGATAAGATGCAGATTGGATTAGGCGAAGATGTGAATGACCTCAACTATGATTATGACAATGAACAGTGCGTAGCACGTGGTGGAAATTAATAGATGGGATGATGGACGGCGGAAGGGATAATGATGCAGCGGCGGCGTGACTAATGTGAACAGAACTCGAAACTCTAAACGAACTAGACACTAAGACCAGCAACTCGACACGACGATGCAACCGATAATTCAACTATGCAAGCAATGAAAAGAAAATTGCAAAGGCTCAGACTGGCTTGGACCAAGGATGAATAGATCTAACTCTTTTTTGTGGCTTTTTCTTGGATAATAGGTAAGAAAATAAATCTAATATAGGAAAACTGGAAATTCTCACCGAGCAACCTGAAAACTGATACCACTTGATGGAGGCGAGGGTCCCGATCTTTCGATGAGATGATAACTATCGATGTGGTGGAGACGACTTTGACGATCCGACTACAAACATGCACGACGTTGCGCCTTAGCAATCGCTAAACCAATCTCCTGAGGTTACTGACGATGCCGGAAGCACGGTCAGCCTGACCACGAAGGTCTATTCCTGCAAGCAATCGAAGAACGAGCAAGAATATGATAAAGCAATCTGAATATTGCAAATATATATGAGGTATTGATAATGGTGGGGATCCGTAAGCGGTCTTGGTCTGGTCGTTGGACACAAACGAAGTACACGAAGTTGCAATGGCTAACTTTTAACTAAACAAATCCCAAGGAAAAGCTACTAGATGGATCTACTTATATAGGAGCAAGGGGTGGCGGCCAAGGAGGTGGGAGGACGTCCCAAGGCAGCCTAAAACTAAATCTAGGTCGTACAAGGCCAATGGGCCCAAGTGGAGGTGATGTAACACCTTTGGACTTGTAGTTTGACCCGGATTCTGCTGCAGCGTCAGATTGTTTCGTCCACAACTCAACGCTCCGAACGAATTTGAAGGTGATTCCAATTGGGTTGGAAAGTGCACGAAATCTAGTTTCCAACAAAAAAAGAATCACCCAATTCGGAGTCCGTATGAAAAACTTGTGTGCGTTTTGAGTCAGGTGTGTCTGTGCAGTCCGAATCTGAATCCAGAACGTGAGAGACTTGGACTCTATCTTCTCTTGGGCCAAAAGTGACGTGAGAGAACTTTTTGGACAGCAAATAAACATCTCTTTCTTCCTTATCTTCATATGTGGATTGTACAAATGTCCCATACACCTGCAATTAGACAAAACACAAAAGTGTGTGAAGTATTTTTGTTCTGGATAACATAAATAGATTATTGAATAGTTTGCACTAGAAATCACCTGACAAATATGCATATATGCAATATTTTTGGTCATATCCAAGGTAGTCATGTCCTCATCATCCTCCCCTTCTTGAAAATAAAGCCGTCCTCGGCGTTGCTTAATCTGAAATGTGGCTAACAAAGGAGACAAGGTGTACATGTTGTATATGTATATGTCATCCATTTTTACTTCCCTTGATTTTTGCATATATGACATATGAATAGATGAGTAACTTGCACAGTTCATAAAATCTAAGGCCAAAAAATTAGCACAAGAAGTAGAAGGCATGAAAATATTGCAACTCAGTTTGCACATATAAGTGAAGCTCTTATTCATTTCAAAAGATTGACAATGTTCATCATTAAACCATCCCAACATTGGTGAATAAACCTTACTTGCATCAAATTTACATGCTACAACATGCTTAAATAAGCAAACATGCAATAAGTCATTCAACACAGAATAATCACCAAGATTAGAGGTCATATCAAAATGATTAAACATTGGTTCTTTTGCATCAATAGTTAATTCAATGGGTGCACTCAAAATTGTTGGTATTTCAGTTATTTGATCACATGGCAAAGTCAAATTATCAACGTAGTCCTCTAAAATAGGTGGTGTGATCAAAGTAGTGGGTAGCTCATCAGATGGTGCATTCAAATTGACAAGGCATTCTTCATTCTCATGTAGAGATGGAAGATCAGTACCTTTGTCATTACCTCTTATGATCAACTCAGATGATGTAGCCACTCTCGGGGGCGATGTGTCACATGGTGGAGGTGATGTAGTCCTGACAACAACGGATGTGGTTGTCATAGTATGCCGAGTAGTTGAAGGAACAATCATATCAACTCTTGGAATGTGCACCGTGCGCTTGTTCTCCTCGTGGCCAACACGTCGTTTTATTTCCTGTTCAGCTTTGCAAGCAAGATGAAACAAATGGTCCATAGGATAACACTCTTCATGAATTAGTATCTCTTGAATATCACGGTTTAATCCTCCCCAAAATCTATCCATAAAATCATCTTCACTTTCTTCTAAAGAGGAATGCAACAAGGTAGTTTGTAAATTATCATAATATTTTGTTACAGTTTCACTACCTTGTTTTAAGTGTTGCAACTTCTTAATCATGTCACGAGTATAATAAGCAGGGACGAAAGTATGTCGCATGGCAAGTTTCAAATCATCCCAAGTAGTAGGTATATAATCAGGGTGTAACCGACAATATTCACTCCACCAAACCAAAGCATAACCAGTGATAGAAGCGGGGGTGTCCCGATCTTTCGATGAGATGATAACTATCGATTTGGTGGAGACGACTTTGACGATCCGACTACAAACGTGCACGACGTTGCGCCTTAGCAATTGCTAAACCAACTCCGAAAGGTTATTGACCACGCCGGAGCACGGTCAACCTGACCACGAAGGTCTATTCCTGCAAGCAATCGAAAAACAAGTAAGAATATGATAAAAGCAATCTGAATATCGCGACTATGTATGAAGTATTGATAATGGTGGGGATCCGTAAGCGGTCTTGGTCTGGTCGTTGGACACAAACGAAGTACACGAAGTTGCAATGGCTAACTTTTAACTAAACAAATCCCAAGGAAAAGTTACTAGATGGATCTACTTATATAGGAGCAAGGGGTGGCGGCCAAGGAGGTGGGAGGACGTCCCAAGGCAGCCTAAAACTAAATCTAGGTCGTACAAGGCCAATGGGCCCAAGTGAAGGTGATGTAACACCTTTGGACTTGTAGTTTGACTCGGATTCTGCTGCAGCATCAGATTGTTTCGTCCACAACTCAACGCTCCGGACGAATTTGAAGGTGATTCCACTTGGGTTGGAAAGTGCACGAAATCTAGTTTCCAACAAAAAAAGAATCACCCAATTCGGAGTCCGTATGAAAAACTTGTGTGCGTTTTGAGTCAGGTATGTCTGTGCAGTCCGAATCTGAATCCAGAACGTGAGAGACTTGGACTCTATCTTCTCTTGGGCCAAAAGTGACGTGAGAGAACTTTTTGGACAGCAAATAAACATCTCTTTCTTCCTTATCTTCATATGTGGATTGTACAAATGTCCCATACACCTGCAATTAGACAAAACACAAAAGTGTGTGAAGTATTTTTGTTCTGGATAACATAAATAGATTATTGAATAGTTTGCACTAGAAATCACCTGACAAATATGCATATATGCAATATTTTTGGTCATATCCAAGGTAGTCATGTCCTCATCAGAGAACTTGTAGTCGGTGTTGTTGACAAACCTTTTGAAACAGTTGCAAGGCTCTGTGGCCATGCAATAGTCGTAGATGAGGACCTGATGGCGCATGCACAACTGAGCGACGGCAACCTTCCGATCTATGCCGGGACGACCGGCGGTGTACTGTAGGTCGATACCGACCAGCTTGTACTTGTCTCCAGCAAGCATCTGCTCAATGCTGTTGATGTAGTCGTCCACCACGGCCGGGTCGATGGTGTACACCACCGAGAGATCCATCTCCCTCGCGTGGGTCTCCACTCTATGCTCGCCGAACTCCATTGGAGCGCCGCCGGACATCCCCTCTCTATGTGTCGTCGTGGGTGTGCTTGTTGTGTTGTGGGCGTGATCGAAAGGTTGAAGAGACTAAGGTTATAATGGCCGCAGGAATAAAAGGGGAAGCCGGACGACCAGGAATATCGGCAGGCCCTGATGGCAGTTCTAATTTGCAGCGCGTAACTCCAGCATGCTGCACGTAACTGCATCGTGTGGCAACGTGCGTGGCGCAACTGCATGCATACGGGGCCCCCGGCGTGATCATGTGCACGCCCAACCATTGGCAGAGCGCGCGCACAGGGACGCGAGCAGAGCGCTTCGCGGTCACCTCAACAGCGAGCAACCATATATATATACA
>NW_021307080.1:13136-67556 GCF_002162155.2 Triticum dicoccoides
ATATGCACATAGCAGTTGAACATGCAAGGAAAAGTTGTCCACAAGCTGAGAGCACCGACGGACGCGAGCGGAGCGCGCCGCGGCGCCTAACGATGAGCACAACACACTGTGGCGCCTAACGGCGGGATAGACCTTCATTCAAGCCAATCAAAATAAGACTAGAACAGACATGTCTGTATTGAGCAAAGGGATCGCACATGTCTATATTGACTGGAACGAGAATGCAATACCAAAATAAGAATTAAGGCCACGATGATGCAATCGCAGTGGTGGTTAGAGGAGGCAAGAAGAAAGATGCATCCGTCAACGTATGACCTCCTCCTCCTCAACTCAGTGCGCCGTCCGGGCCACCGCCTGGCGGCTAAGTAGCGGCGGCTTGTGTGGCGAGGTCAAGGTGCTTCTCAACTAAGGCATCCAAGGCTTCCAGCCGGCTGAAGAAGGCCAACGTCGTAGCGTCCTCACTGGCCTTGTAGATACCTATGTACATGATTTGTTCGTACACATGGATGTGTAAGTCGACGGTTTCTTGCATGGCTAGGAGCCTCGCGGCGAGCGCGACCTCCAGGTCGACATTCCTCGTGGCGTCAGCGAGCAGTCGTAGGGCCACCAGTGCTTCAAAGAGGTTCTGACCATGGAGGCCGATTAAGGTGGCAGGCAATGAGGAGCCCGGGCGCGCGGGCTAGAGGAGTACGGCGATGTCGTCCGCGAGCTTCTTGACGACGGTGAACCTGTTGGTGCTGTGAATGATCATCTGGTCTAACTGAGAGTCGTAGCTGGCGTCGACGGCGGCCATCCACTAGCCGGTCGCCAACATTGTATGGAGACGATCCACGGTGCCATGCCATAGGCCGGCGTCGTGGACCATCTGGCACAGCCGCTAGCTGCTCGCGCGGATCGCCGCCATGGGTCTGGAGTGGGCACTTTTGCACTTATTTGTGTAGCTGCTTAGGAAAATGCTTAGGTGTGTACGATGTGGTAGATGCATTGGAATGGAGAGGCGCCTTTATATGAGTGCAAACTGCGTTGCATTCACATCGTGCTGCCTCTTTTCCCGGTCCTAATTGAAGGAGCATGCATCATTGGCTGTTCAACATTTTGGGAACTGCTACCCTCTCCCTCGTCTGCATTAAAGCCATATCGGGAACTGTGCCGCCCACTATCAAATCGAATAGTACTGCATCGCCCCACTAGTGATTCACACGGGTCATCCAAAAGAACCGTTTGTGTTCAAGAGATGCACAAATCCCGCTCTTAGCTTGCATACGGGTGTTCTATCCGAAACCATCATGCTTGTTGTGAGAAGCTCTGGTTTGTGAGAACCATATACCCAAACCTGCCCCAAATGGGACAAGAACTTTACCACGGCATGTTGATGCCCCTCCTGATAGCGTGCCAAGTTTCATGACTTTCAGACGAGTTTTGGATTTACTAGAATTTAAAAACTGGGTATCTCAATGTTTGTGGCCGAGTGACGGTGGGAGGGTGTTTCACATTCATTCACATTTCTTGCATGGGACCTAAGGATGCATCCAAGGACCAAAGACTTGATTTTCAACAAATTTATATGCACCTGAGCATGTGCATGTAGTTAAAATTTGAATTATGGACACAAATGCATTGAAAACTCACTTAATGCATAAAAATGTCCAAATGAACTCCAAAAAATAACACAACACTCCCGTTGTTCTATGTTGACACGAGAAAAAATTTGAAAGCAATAAGAGGCAATGGATATCGTTTCGCCCCCAAAGTTGGGGCGTTCCCCACCGAAACCATCATGCTTGTTGTGAGAAGCTATGGTTTGAGAGAAGCATATACCCAAACCAGCCCCAAATAGGACAAAAACTTATCCATGCCATGTTGATGCCGCTCCATGATAGCATGCCAAGTTTCATGAATTTTATACGAGTTATGGATTTACTAGAATTTAAAAACCATGTATCTCAATGTTTGCGGCCGAGTTACGGTGGCACGATGCTTGACATTCATAGAGGCAAAGGTGTCCCGTCTTTCGATGAGATGATGGATATCGCTTTGGTGGCAGTCGACTTTGACGATCCGACTACGAACGTGCGAGGACGTCGCGCCTTAGCAATCGCTAAACCAACTCCGAGAGGTTATTGACCACGCCGGAGCACGATCAACCTGACCACGAGGGTCTGTTTCCTGCGAGCAAAAGAAGAACAAGCAAGAAACTGAGATTGCAATCTGGATATTGCGAATATAAGATGAAAGCTTTATTGATCAAGGTGGGGTTCTGTAACGCCTTTGTCTGGTCGTTGAACACAAACGAAGTACGCGAAGTTGCAGCTATGCCGAACTTTTAATCTAAACAAAACCCAAAGTCTAAACGGTGCCCTAAGGGCTGTATATATGGACGAAGAGAGGGGAATTTCGTGGCCCTTGGTGGAGGGGTCCGAAATCAACCCTATCTCTTGTTTCCCCACACATACGGACTCTAAAAATAGCCTATACTTATGTATTTCGAAATTACATGGGCCTGGCCCAATAAAAAGGTGACACAGCACCTATAATAGCCTCGGGACGAAATTTATGAAGTGGCATCTTGTATATTTCGTCCAAGGCTTCATGCACCCATTATGGTGGCTTCAAAGTCCTGAAATCATCACTTGTAACTCCGTTCTTGTTCCCCTTGCGCATGCCATCATCTCTGATAGAGGCAAAGGTGTCCCGTCTTTCGATGAGATGATGGATATCGCTTTGGTGGAAGTCGACTTTGACGATCCGACTACGAACGTGCGAGGACGTCGCGCCTTAGCAATCGCTAAACCAACTCCGAGAGGTTATTGACCACGCCGGAGCACGATCAACCTGACCACGAGGGTCTGTTTCCTGCGAGCAAACGAAGAGCAAGCAAGAAACTAAGATTGCAATCTGGATATTGTGAATATAAGATGAAAGCTTTATTGATCAAGGTGGGGTTCTGTGACGCCTTTGTCTGGTCGTTGAACACAAACGAAGTATGCGAAGTTGCAGCTATGGCGAACTTTTAATCTAAACAAAACCCAAAGTCTAAACGATGCCCTAAGGGCTGTATATATGGAGGAAGAGGGGGGAATTTCGTGGCCCTTGGTGGAGGGGTCCGAAATCAACCATATCTCTTGTTTCCCCACACATACGGACTCTAAAAATAGCCTATACTTATGTATTTCGAAATTACATGGGCCTGGCCCAATAATAAGGTGACGCAGCACCTAAAATAGCCTCGGGACGAAATTTATGAAGTGGCATCTTGTATATTTCGTCCAAGGCTTCATGCACCCATTATGGTGGCTTCAAAGTCCTGAAATCATCACTTGTAACTCCGTTCTTGTTCCCCTTGCGCATGCCATCATCTCCATGCTTGTTCTTGCTCCAATGTTCATCCTTCTCCAAGCTAGGCCCTTCATTTGTAAGCAAAACAAATGTATCCAATTTAGGCAGCATCATATTCTCATGAACATTAGAATCATTACCAAGAAACGGAAGTACCTGGTAATTTAGTTGGCGTGCACGAGCTCTAGTAATTGGTCCAGTATGTATAGCAACGGGGCCTGTGGGTGTAACAATGGTATTGATGTCCTCATCATCCTCCCCTTCTTGAAATGAAGTCGTCCTCGACGGAAGCTCATCTTCCTTACCCAAATAAGGCTTCAAATCTGCAATGTTAAAAGTGGGACTAACCCCAAAATCTGCAGGCAGCTCAAGTTTATATGCATTATCATTTATTTTCTCTAACACCTTAAAGGGACCATCAGCCCGTTGCATGAGCTTTGATTTGCGCAAATCAGGAAATCTATCCATACGCAAATGTAACCAAACAAGATCTCCAGGTGCAAACACAACATGTTTTCTACCCTTATCTCCAGCAAGTTTATATTTAGCATTCATACGCTCAATGTTTTCCTTAGTTAACTCATGCATTTTTAAAATCAATTCAGCACGTTGTTTAGCATCAGAATTAGCCTTCTCCGAAGATGGAAGAGGCAACAAATCAATAGGTGCACGAGGTAGGAAACCATACACAACTTCAAAAGGGCACATCTTAGTAGTAGAATGCAATGAACGATTATAAGCAAATTCAATATGAGGCAAGCATTCCTCCCACATTTTCTTATTATTCTTCAAAACAGCCCTAAGCATAGTAGACAACGTTCTATTGACTACTTCAGTTTGTCCATCAGTTTGGGGGTGACAAGTAGTACTAAAAAGCAGTTTAGTCCCCAACTTAGCCCATAAACATCTCCAAAAGTGGCTAAGAAATTTAGTATCACGATCTGAAACAATAGTATTTGGCACACCATGCAAGCGAATAATTTCACGAAAGAACAAATCAGCAACATTAACAGCATCATCGCTTTTATGACATGGTATAAAGTGTGCCATTTTCGAGAATCTATCCACGACAACAAATATGCTATCCCTCCCCTTCTTTGTTCGAGGTAAACCTAAAACAAAGTCCATAGATATATCCTCCCAAGTGATAGAGGCAAAGGTGTCCCGTCTTTCGATGAGATGGTGGATTTCGCTTTGGTGGAAGTCGACTTTGACGATCCGACTACGAACGTGTGAGGACGTCGCGCCTTAGCAATCGCTAAACCAACTCCGAGAGGTTATTGACCACGCCGGAGCACGATCAACCTGACCACGAGGGTCTGTTTCCTGCGAGCAAACGAAGAACAAGCAAGAAACTAAGATTGCAATCTGGATATTGCGAATATAAGATGAAAGCTTTATTGATCAAGGTGGGGTTCTGTGACGCCTTTGTCTGGTCGTTGAACACAAACGAAGTACGCGAAGTTGCAGCTATGGCGAACTTTTAATCTAAACAAAACCCAAAGTCTAAACGATGCCCTAAGGGCTGTATATATGGAGGAAGAGGGGGGAATTTCGTGGCCCTTGGTGGAGGAGTCCGAAATCAACCCTATCTCTTGTTTCCCCACACATACGGACTCTAAAAATAGCCTATACTTATGTATTTCGAAATTACATGGGCCTGGCCCAATAATAAGGTGACGCAGCACCTAAAATAGCCTCGGGACGAAATTTATGAAGTGGCATCTTGTATATTTCGTCCAAGGCTTCATGCACCCATTTTGGGCCTAAACGGAGCTTTGATTTGCGCAAATCAGGAAATCTATCCTTACGCAAATGTAACCAAACAAGATCTCCAGGTGCAAACACAACATGTTTTCTACCCTTATCTCCAGCAAGTTTATATTTAGCATTCATACGCTCAATGTTTTCCTTAGTTAACTCATGCATTTTTAAAATCAATTCAGCACGTTGTTTAGCATCAAAATTAACCTTCTCCGAAGATGGAAGAGGCAACAAATCAATAGGTGCACGAGGTAGGAAACCATACACAACTTCAAAAGGGCACATCTTAGTAGTAGAATGCAATGAACGATTATAAGCAAATTCAATATGAGGCAAGCATTCCTCCCACATTTTCTTATTATTCTTCAAAACAGCCCTAAGCATAGTAGACAACGTTCTATTGACTACTTCAGTTTGTCCATCAGTTTGGGGTGACAAGTAGTACTAAAAAGCAGTTTAGTCCCCAACTTAGCCCATAAACATCTCCAAAAGTGGCTAAGAAATTTAGTATCACGATCTGAAACAATAGTATTTGGCACACCATGCAAGCGAATACTTTCACGAAAGAACAAATCAGCAACATTAACAGCATCATCGCTTTTATGACATGGTATAAAGTGTGCCATTTTCGAGAATCTATCCACGACAACAAATATGCTATCCCTCCCCTTCTTTGTTCGAGGTAAACCTAAAACAAAGTCCATAGATATATCCTCCCAAGGAACACTAGGTACAGGCAAAGGCATATATAAACCATGAGGATTGAGTCGTGACTTAGCTTTTTGACATGTAGTGCATCGAGCAATAAAACGCTCAACATCCCGTCTCATCTTTGGCCAAAAGAAATGTGTAGCAAGTACATCCTCCGTCTTCTTCACGCCAAAGTGTCCCATTAATCCTCCTCCATGCGCCTCCTGCAACAACAAAAGACGAACGGAGCTAGCTGGAATGCATAACTTGTTAGCACGAAACACAAATCCATCGTTAACGACAAACTTGTTCCACATTCTTCCTTCTTTGCAATTCTGCATTACATCTTTAAAATCAGCATCATGCACATATTGATCTTTGATGGTCTCCAAACCAAATATTTTGAAGTCAAGTTGTGAAAGCATAGTATAGCGACGAGACAATGCATCAGCAATAACATTTTCATTTCCCTTCTTGTGTTTAATGACATAAGGGAAAGTCTCAATGAATTCAACCCATTTAGCATGTCTACGATTCAGTTTAGCTTGACTTTTAATATGTTTCAAAGATTCATGATCAGAATGTATAACAAATTCTTTGGGCCATAAATAATGTTGCCATGTTTCTAAAGTCCGAACAAGAGCATATAATTCTTTATCATAAGTAGAATAATTCAGACTAGGCCCACTCAATTTTTCAGAAAAGTATGCAACAGGTTTGCCATCTTGTAATAACACACCTCCTAATCCAATTCCACTAGCATAACATTCAAGCTCAAAAGTCTTATTAAAATCAGGAAGTTGGAATAAAGGAGCATGTGTCAACTTATCTTTCAATACCGTGAAGGCTTCTTCCTGTGCGGTACCCCACAGAAAAGGCACATCTTTCTTTGTAAGCTCATTGAGAGGTGCAGCAATGGTGCTGAAATCTCTCACAAAACGCCTATAGAATCCAGCGAGGCCAAGAAAACTCCTCACTTGTGTGACCGTTTTGGGCTGCGGCCAACTCTCAATAGCTTCAATTTTGGCTTTGTCAACTTCAATTCCCTGTGGAGTAACAACATAGCCAAGAAAAGATACTCGGTCGGTGCAAAAGGTGCACTTCCCAAGGTTACCAAACAAACATGCATCACGTAGAGCAATAAAAACAGCACGTAAATGTTCCAAATGTTCTTCCAAAGATTTGCTATAAATCAGTATATCATCAAAATAGACTACCACAAATCGTCCAATGAAAGCACGTAAAACCTCGTTCATTAGTCTCATGAAAGTACTAGGCGCATTAGTTAACCCAAAAGGCATGACTAACCACTCATATAAACCAAACTTTGTTTTAAATGCTGTTTTCCATTCATCACCCAATTTCATACGAATTTGATGGTAACCACTACGCAAATCAACTTTGGAGAATATTGTAGAGCCACTCAATTCATCAAGCATATCATCTAGCCTAGGAATAGGATGACGATAACGAATAGTAATATCATTAATGCCTCTACAATCAACACACATACGTGATGTACCATCCTTTTTCGGCACTAGAATAATAGGAACAGCACAAGGACTAAGGGATTCTCGTATATAACCTTTGTCGAGAAGCTCTTGTACTTGACGCATAATCTCCTTCATCTCCTCTGGATTGGTACGGTATGGCGCACGGTTTGGCAGTGACGCACCGGGAATTAAGTCAATCTGATGCTCAATCCCTCGAATAGGCGGTAATCCCGGTGGCACGTCTTGTGGAAAGATGTCAGCGAACTCCTGCAAAATGTTAGTGATAGCAGGAGGCAAAGAGGAAGGCACGTCCTCGAATGAAAATAATGCCTCTTTGCACACAAAAGCATAGCAAACAGATTTGCTGAAATCTAGCTCATCAATATCAGATTTGGTGGCAAATAAACATGCACTTCTCAATTTAATTTCAGAAGCAACACTAGATGGTTTATTATTAGGCTTCATTTGTTGCTCAAATTCTTTTGCCACAATCTGATTTTCACTCTTATTCTTCTCCTGTTTTGCTTTATTAGCTCTATTAATATCATCTTTCAAAATAGAATCAGGAGTCATAGGAAGCAAAGTAATATTTTTATCCTTATGAACAAGAGTATAATGATTGTTTCTACCATGGTGTACAGCATTTTTATCAAATTGCCATGGTCTACCAAGTAATAAGGAACATGCTTGCACAGGTACCACATCACAATCAACATAATCAGCATATGTAGAGATACTAAAATGCACACGAACAGTACGTGTTACCTTAACCTTGCCGCTGTTGTTGAACCATTGGATGTAGTAAGGATGTGGATGTGGTCTTGTGGTGAGAGAAAGCTTCTCCACCATCTCCATGCTAGCCAAGTTGTTGCAGCTACCTCCGTCTATGATGACGCGCACAGAACGTTCCTTCACAACTCCCTTGGTATGGAACAAATTGTGCCTCTGATTTTGCTCAGCTTGTGTGACCTGCACACTCAAAACACGTTGAGCAACTAAATATTCATACCTGTCAGCGTCTTCAGGAGCCATGTATTGCGTCTCATGATCAGAATCATCTCCACCATGTTCTTCACGTGTAATAAGAGCCAAAGTCTCCTCATCATAGTCACTAGCGGACTCATATCCACCATCCGCGGTAGCAATCATCACACGCGGAGATTTGCATTCTCTCGCATAATGACCTCCTCCCTTACAACGACGACAAATAATATCACTTGTGTGCCCTGTTGATGCCATGGAAGAAGAAGAACTCTATGCAGGCTCAGCAGGTGCGCTCTTGGTAGATAATGGTGGTTGTGCCTGTTTTCTTGTATCACGACTAGAGGAGGCACCTAATTGAGGTGCTGGTGCAGTTAGAGTAGAAGATGCACGCGGTGTCCATGATGAAGGTCGGCCTGCAGAAAAGTTAGTTCGCGCCAATGCTTGTCGATCCTGCACTTCACGTTCAGCTTTACAAGCAAGATGGAATAAACGAGTGATATTAGTATACTCCTTATAGTCTAGAATGGTCTGAATCTCTCTATTTAATCCACCCAGAAAACGTGCAAGCATAGCTTCATTCTTCTCAACAATACCACATCTAATCATGCCAGTTTGTAATTCCTGATAATATTCTTCTACAGAATTTTTTCCTTGTCTTAAGCGCTGTAATTTTTGAAGCAATTCATGTTGATAATATGGTGGAACCCAACGAGTACGCATAGCAGTTTTCAAAGCAGCCCAAGTAGCGGGAATAGGATATAATCTACAATGTTCATACCACCATACACATGCAAAACTAGTGAAAGCACAAACAGCAGCAGCAACCCGTCTCTCCTCGGGATATTGTAAACATGTAAAACGTTGTTCAGTTTCTAACTCCCAAGTAAGATATATGTCAGGAACATATCTACCCTCAAATGGTGGAATATTCAATTTCAGTTTAGGAATATGGACATCATCTCGTACCTGAGGTGGTGGTGCAGGCCTACCATTACGAATATATACCTGAGGTCGACCTGCTGGTGGTGGTGCAGGTGGCTGCATGTAGTGCTGATTTTGATCGACCTCATCCTCATAATCTCCCACATAATCATCCTCCTCCGCATCAGCAGCAGGAGCCACAGAAGTATCAACAGCAGCACCAACAGTTTGGCCAAACGCAAGAGGAACACGGCTCGCTTGGCGGAGATCTGTTTCGCGACGTGGAGGTAGTCGTTGTTGTTGTTGTTGGAGAGGTGCGTTAGGTGCAGAGGGTGGTGGTGGTGGAAGACGCGCGAGCAATTCATTAAACTTGTTATCGAGCTTTGTTTCGAACGTCTTCTCCATGCCATCTATCTTCTCCATGGCCTCTTCAAATCTGTTTAGCACATCTTGCACCTGTCCACTCATCATTTGCTGAAATTTATCATGCAAATCCTTATTCGTCATGTTCTCCCAGTCAGTCTCGTCGGCTTGTGATCCTGGCATGGTTAGCAACAATAGAAACACACAAGAATATGATCCTACAGACTACTAACAAGAGGTGGTGGTGGGTGTCACAAATCCGTCAAGCAAATCTCAAATTCTTACCAGTTCTTACCCAGCAGCAGGCGGTGATCGGCAACCGTTGTAGTCAAATACTCTCAAAGTTTGGATAGAGCGATTACCAGGGAGAGTCAAACGCACGACGTAGATGTATGTGGAGCTGGGAAGGCTTATAATATGGTAGCAAAAAGGGTCAGCAATAATCAATTCAGAGATGCAAAGTTGAATAAACGCTCAACGACGGTACTGTGCTGGTCCTAGGCTAGACCGTGCTAGAGACGCGAGCCTAGAACACTAACAAAATCACGGCGCTGCACGTACACAAGGGAAAAGCCCACTCTGGAAAAAAAAAATTCGCTCTTTTTTTTGCGCTGTTTTTTTTTTTGCGCTGCTCTTTTTTTTTTTGCGAAAAATCACTATAGTGGCGAGTGTCTCAAAACTCTTCCCAGGTCAAACTGACAGGATGGGCACGAAATTTTTTTTTTACCAATTTTTTTTTCGACTGCCCGTGATGAGGACATCAATACAATTGTTACACCCACAGCCCCTGCTGCTATACATACTGGACCAATTACTTGAGCTCGTGCACGCCAACTAAATTACCAGGTACTTTCGTTTCTTGGTAATGATTCTAATGTTCATGAGAATATGATGCTGCCTAAATTGGATACATTTGTTTTGCTTACAAATGAAGGGCCTAGCTTGGAGAAGGATGAACATTGGAGCAAGAACAAGCATGGAGATGATGGCATGCGCAAGGGGAACAAGAACGGAGTTACAAGTGATGATTTCAGGACTTTGAAGCCACCATAATGGGTGCATGAAGCCTTGGACGAAATATACAAGATGCCACTTCATAAATTTCGTCCCGAGGCTATTTTAGGTGCTGCGTCACCTTATTATTGGGCCAGGCCCATGTAATTTCGAAATACATAAGTATAGGCTATTTTTAGAGTCCGTATGTGTGGGGAAACAAGAGATAGGGTTGATTTCGGACCCCTCCCCCAAGGGCCACGAAATTCCCCCCTCTTCCTCCATATATACAGCCCTTAGGGCATCGTTTAGACTTTGGGATTTGTTTAGATTAAAAGTTCGCCATAGCTGCAACTTCGCGTACTTCGTTTGTGTTCAACGACCAGACAAAGGCGTCACAGAACCCCACCTTGATCAATAAAGCTTTCATCTTATATTCGCAATATCCAGATTGCAATCTCAGTTTCTTGCTTGTTCTTCGTTTGCTCGCAGGAAACAGACCCTCGTGGTCAGGTTGATCGTGCTCCGGCGTGGTCAATAACCTCTCGGAGTTGGTTTAGCGATTGCTAAGGCGCGACGTCCTCGCACGTTCGTAGTCGGATCGTCAAAGTCGACTTCCACCAAAGCGAAATCCACCATCTCATCGAAAGACGGGACACCTTAGCCTCTATCAGATCCAGAGTCAATTCATGGGCTTTGTCGATCGCGGGAGACGTGCCACCACCTTTGCAAATACCACAACCGTCACGAGAGGTGCACAAACATCCAAATGCACATGATCAGGTTAATGTATCTATACCACCATTTAATGGCCGTTTTAAACCTGCTTTATATATTGAATGGGAGTTCGACATAAAAAATATATTTGCTTCCCATAATTTCAATGAACATAAAAAGGTTAAGGTTGCGGTTGGTTCTTTCACTGGTTATGCTTTGGTTTGGTGGAGTGAATATTGTCGGTTACACCCTGATTATATACCTACTACTTGGGATGATTTGAAACTTGCCATGCGACATACTTTCGTCCCTGCTTATTATACTCGTGACATGATTAAGAACAAAAATTAGGGTTAGTTCATCATATCCGAACCAATCTGAGCCTTTGCATAATCTTTTTAGGGTTTTGCTTTGTTGAATTTGCGGTTGCATCGTCGGTCTAGTTGCTGGTCTTAGCGTCTAGTCTTTTAGAGTTTCGAGTTCTGGTCATAAGTTGTCACGCCGCCGCCGCACCATCATCATCGCCCTTGCCATCTACCACCACCGCTCCGAATCCGTATCCATATACCACCACCAATCCGTGCCCATATACCACCACCGATCCATATCCATATACTACCACCGCTACCACCACCGCTGCCATATACCACCACCATATATCCACCACCAATCCGAGTTCTTTGCTTATTAGGTTTGTTTTCGGGATCCATCCAGATTCCGATTCGTGTTTCCTTGCCGGAGTAGGTTTCGGGTAGCCACGCTCCATTTAGGCCCAAAATTTTTCGAAAACGCATTTTTCGAAAAAAATTCTGGCTATCCTATTTTTAGGTGTTTCTGAGTGTTTTGAGATAGGTGCCATTATAGGAAGTTTTTTTTGACCCGTTTCCAGTTCTTGGGTCCGGGCAGTCGAAAAAAAAAAAATTTGGTCGAAAAATTTCGTGCCCATCCTGTCAGTTTGAGCTAGGAAGAGTTTTGAGACACTCGCCATTATAGTGATTTTTCGCAAAAAAAAAAGAGCGAAAAAAAATTCAGAGTGTGCTTTTCCCTTGTTTACGTGCCGCGCCGTGATTTTGTTAGTGTTCTAGGCTCGCGTCTCTAGCACAGTCTAGCCTAGGACCAGCACAGTACCGTCGTTGAGCGTTTATTCAACTTTGCATCTCTGAATTGATTATTGCTGACCCTTTTTGCTACCATATTATAAGCCTTCCCAGATCCACATACATCTACGTCGTGCGTTTGACTCTCCCTGGTAATCGCTCTATCCAAGCTTTGAGAGTTTTTGACTACAACGGTTGCCGATCACCGCCTGCTGCTGGGTAAGAACTGGTAAGAATTTGAGATTTGCTTGACGGATTTGTGACACCCACCACCACCACTTGTTCGTAGTCTGTAGGATCATATTCTTGTGTGTTTCTATTGCTGCTAACCATGCCAGGATCACAAGCCGACGAGATTGACTGGGAGAATTTATCGAACAAGGAGCTTCATGATAAGTTTCAGCAAATGATGACTGAATAGGTGCAAGATGTGCTGAACAATTTTGAAGAGGCCATGGAGAAGATCACTGGCCTTGAGAAGACGTTCGAAACAAAGCTCGATAACAAGTTTAATGAATTGCTCGCGCGTCTTCCACCACCACCACCCGCTGCACCTAACGCACCTCTCCAACAACAACAACAACGACTACCTCCACGTCGCGAAGCAGACCTCCGCCGAGCAAGCCGTGTTCCTCTTGCGTTTGGCCAAACTGTTGGTGCTGCTGTTGATACTTCTGTGGCTCCTGCTGCTGATGCGGAGGAGGATGATTATGTGGGAGATTATGAGGATGAGGTTGATCAAAATCAACACTACGTGCAGCCACCTGTACCGCCACCAGCAGGTCTGATGAGGACATCAATACAATTGTTACACCCACAGCCCCTGCTGCTATACATACTGGACCAATTACTAGAGCTCGTGCACGCCAACTAAATTATCAGGTACTTTCGTTTCTTGGTAATGATTCTAATGTTCATGAGAATATGATGCTGCCTAAATTGGATACATTTGTTTTGCTTACAAATGAAGGGCCTAGCTTGGAGAAGGATGAACATTGGAGCAAGAACAAGCATGGAGATGATGGCATGAGCAAGGGGAACAAGAACGGAGTTACAAGTGATGATTTCAGGACTTTGAAGCCACCATAATGGGTGCATGAAGCCTTGGACGAAATATACAAGATGCCACTTCATAAATTTCGTCCCGAGGCTATTTTAGGTGCTGCGTCACCTTATTATTGGGCCAGGCCCATGTAATTTCGAAATACATAAGTATAGGCTATTTTTAGAGTCCGTATGTGTGGGGAAACAAGATATAGGGTTGATTTCGGACCCCTCCACCAAGGGCCACGAAATTCCCCCCCTCTTCCTCCATATATACAGCCCTTAGGGCATCGTTTAGACTTTGGGTTTTGTTTAGATTAAAAGTTCGCCATAGCTGCAACTTCGCGTACTTCGTTTGTGTTCAACGACCAGACAAAGGCGTCACAGAACCCCACCTTGATCAATAAAGCTTTCATCTTATATTCGCAATATCCAGATTGCAATCTTAGTTTCTTGCTTGTTCTTCGTTTGCTCGCAGGAAACAGACCCTCGTGGTCAGGTTGATCGTGCTCCGGCGTGGTCAATAACCTCTCGGAGTTGGTTTAGCGATTGCTAAGGCGCGACGTCCTCGCACGTTCGTAGTCGGATCGTCAAAGTCGACTTCCACCAAAGCGATATCCATCATCTCATCGAAAGACGAGACACCTCCGCCTCTATCAAGTGGTATCAGATTTCCAGGTTGCTCGGTGAGATTGTACAGTTTTTCGTAGTTTAGATCGAGTCTGTTCGTCATACCTATAGTCCACGAAAAAGCCACAAAAAAAAATTAGGGTTAGTTCATCATATCCGAACCAATCTGAGCCTTGCATAATCTTTTTAGGGTTTTGCTTTGTTGAATTTGCGGTTGCATCGTCGTGTCTAGTTGCTGGTCTTAGAGTCTAGTCTTTTAGAGTTTCGAGTTCTGGTCATAAGTTGTCACGCCGCCGCCGCACCATCATCATCGCCCCACCATATATCCACCACCAATCCGAGTTCTTTGCTTATTAGGTTTGTTTTCGGGATCCATCTAGATTCCGATTCGTGTTTCCTTGCCGGAGTAGGTTTCGGAAAAAAAAAAGAGTCGGGTAGCCACGCTCCGTTTAGGCCCAAAATTTTTTCGAAAACGTATTTTTCGAAAAAAATTCTGGCTATCCTATTTTTAGGTGTTTCTGAGTGTTTTGAGACAGGTGCCATTATAGGAAGTTTTTTTTGACCCGTTTCCAGTTTTTGGGTCCGGGCAGTCGAAAAAAAAAATTTGGTCAAAAAAAATTTCGTGCCCATCCTATCAGTTTGAGCTAGGAAGAGTTTTGAGACACTCGCCATTATAGTGATTTTTCACAAAAAAAAAGCAGCGCAAAAAAAAAGAGCGCAAAAAAAAAGAGCGCAAAAAAAAAAGAGCGAAAAAAAATTCAGAGTGTGCTTTTCCCTTGTTTACGTGCCGCGCCGTGATTTTGTTAGTGTTCTAGGCTCGCGTCTCTAGCACAGTCTAGCCTAGGACCAGCACAGTACCGTCGTTGAGCGTTTATTCAACTTTGCATCTCTGAATTGATTATTGCTGACCCTTTTTGCTACCATATTATAAGCCTTCCCAGCTCCACATACATCTACGTCGTGCGTTTGACTCTCCCTGGTAATCGCTCTATCCAAGCTTTGAGAGTTTTTGACTACAACGGTTGCCGATCACCGCCTGCTGCTGGGTAAGAACTGGTAAGAATTTGAGATTTGCTTGACGGATTTGTGACACCCACCACCACCACTTGTTTGTAGTCTGTAGGATCATATTCTTGTGTGTTTCTATTGCTGCTAACCATGCCAGGATCACAAGCCGACGAGATTGACTGGGAGAATTTATCGAACAAGGAGCTTCATGATAAGTTTCAGCAAATGATGACTGAACAGGTGCAAGATGTGCTGAACAATTTTGAAGAGGCCATGGAGAAGATCACTGGCCTTGAGAAGACGTTCGAAACAAAGCTCGATAACAAGTTTAATGAATTGCTCGCGCGTCTTCCACCACCACCACCCGCTGCACCTAACGCACCTCTCCAACAACAACAACAACGACTACCTCCACGTCGCGAAGCAGACCTCCGCCGAGCAAGCCGTGTTCCTCTTGCGTTTGGCCAAACTGTGATAGAGGCGAGGGTCCCGATCTTTCGATGAGATGATGGATATCGCTTTGGTGGAAGTCGACTTTGACGATCCGACTACGAACGTGCGAGGACGTCGCGCCTTAGCAATCGCTAAACCAACTCCGAGAGGTTATTGACCACGCCGGAGCACGATCAACCTGACCACGAGGGTCTGTTTCCTGCGAGCAAACGAAGAACAAGCAAGAAACTAAGATTGCAATCTGGATATTGCGAATATAAGATGAAAGCTTTATTGATCAAGGGGGGGTTCTGTGACGCCTTTGTCTGGTCGTTGAACACAAACGAAGTACGCGAAGTTGCAGCTATGGCGAACTTTTAATCTAAACAAAACCCAAAGTCTAAACGATGCCCTAAGGGCTGTATATATGGAGGAAGAGGGGGGGGAATTTCGTGGCCCTTGGTGGAGGGGTCCGAAATCAACCCTATCTCTTGTTTCCCCACACATACGGACTCTAAAAATAGCCTATACTTATGTATTTCGAAATTACATGGGCCTGGCCCAATAATAAGGTGACGCAGCACCTAAAATAGCCTCGGGACGAAATTTATGAAGTGGCATCTTGTATATTTCGTCCAAGGCTTCATGCACCCATTATGGTGGCTTCAAAGTCCTGAAATCATCACTTGTAACTCCGTTCTTGTTCCCCTTGCGCATGCCATCATCTCCATGCTTGTTCTTGCTCCAATGTCCATCCTTCTCCAAGCTAGGCCCTTCATTTGTAAGCAAAACAAATGTATCCAATTTAGGCAGCATCATATTCTCATGAACATTAGAATCATTACCAAGAAACAAAAGTACCTGGTAATTTAGTTGGCGTGCACGAGCTCTAGTAATTGGTCCAGTATGTATAGCAGCAGGGGCTGTGGGTGTAACAATTGTATTGATGTCCTCATCAAGTATATGGATATGGATCGGTGGTGGTATATGGACACGGATTGGTGGTGGTATATGGATACGGATTCGGTGCGGTGGTGGTAGATGGCAGGGGCGATGATGATGGTGCGGCGGCGGCGTGACAACTTATGACCAGAACTCGAAACTCTAAAAGACTAGACTCTAAGACCAGCAACTAGACACGACGATGCAACCGCAAATTCAACAAAGCAAAACCCTAAAAAGATTATGCAAGGCTCAGATTGGTTCGGATATGATGAATTAACCCTAATTTTTTTTGTGGCTTTTTCGTGGACTATAGGTATGAAGAACAGACTCGATCTAAACTACGAAAAACTGTAAAATCTCACCGAGCAACCTGGAAATCTGATACCACTTGATAGAGACGGAGGTGTCCCGTCTTTCGATGAGATGGTGGATTTCGCTTTGGTGGAAGTCGACTTTGACGATCCGACTACGAACGTGCGAGGACGTCGCGCCTTAGCAATCGCTAAACCAACTCCGAGAGGTTATTGACCACGCCGGAGCACGATCAACCTGACTACGAGGGTCTGTTTCCTGCGAGCAAACAAAGAACAAGCAAGAAACTAAGATTGCAATCTGGATATTGCGAATATAAGATGAAAGCTTTATTGATCAAGGTGGGGTTCTGTGACGCCTTTGTCTGGTCGTTGAACACAAACGAAGTACGCGAAGTTGCAGCTATGGCGAACTTTTAATCTAAACAAAACCCAAAGTCTAAACGATGCCCTAAGGGCTGTATATATGGAGGAAGAGGGGGGAATTTCGTGGCCCTTGGTGGAGGGGTCCGAAATCAACCCTATCTCTTGTTTCCCCACACATACGGACTCTAAAAATAGCCTATACTTATGTATTTCGAAATTACATGGGCCTGGCCCAATAATAAGGTGACGCAGCACCTAAAATAGCCTCGGGACGAAATTTATGAAGTGGCATCTTGTATATTTCGTCCAAGGCTTCATGCACCCATTATGGTGGCTTCAAAGTCCTGAAATCATCACTTGTAACTCCGTTCTTGTTCCCCTTGCGCATGCCATCATCTCCATGCTTGTTCTTGCTCCAATGTTCATCCTTCTCCAAGCTAGGCCCTTCATTTGTAAGCAAAACAAATGTATCCAATTTAGGCAGCATCATATTCTCATGAACATTAGAATCATTACCAAGAAACGAAAGTACCTGGTAATTTAGTTGGCGTGCACGATGATAGAGGCAAAGGTGTCCCGTCTTTCGATGAGATGGTGGATTTCGCTTTGGTGGAAGTCGACTTTGACGATCCGACTACGAACGTGCGAGGACGTCGCGCCTTAGCAATCGCTAAACCAACTCCGAGAGGTTATTGACCACGCCGGAGCACGATCAACCTGACCACGAGGGTCTGTTTCCTGCGAGCAAACGAAGAACAAGCAAGAAACTAAGATTGCAATCTGGATATTGCGAATATAAGATGAAAGCTTTATTGATCAAGGTGGGGTTCTGTGACGCCTTTGTCTGGTCGTTGAACACAAACGAAGTACGCGAAGTTGCAGCTATGGCGAACTTTTAATCTAAACAAAACCCAAAGTCTAAACGATGCCCTAAGGGCTGTATATATGGAGGAAGAGGGGGGAATTTCGTGGCCCTTGGTGGAGGGGTCCGAAATCAACCCTATCTCTTGTTTCCCCACACATACGGACTCTAAAAATAGCCTATACTTATGTATTTCGAAATTACATGGGCCTGGCCCAATAATAAGGTGACGCAGCACCTAAAATAGCCTCGGGTCGAAATTTATGAAGTGGCATCTTGTATATTTCGTCCAAGGCTTCATGCACCCATTATGGTGGCTTCAAAGTCCTGAAATCATCACTTGTAACTCCGTTCTTGTTCCCCTTGCGCATGCCATCATCTCCATGCTTGTTCTTGCTCCAATGTTCATCCTTCTCCAAGCTAGGCCCTTCATTTGTAAGCAAAACAAATGTATCCAATTTAGGCAGCATCATATTCTCATGAACATTAGAATCATTACCAAGAAACGAAAGTACCTGGTAATTTAGTTGGCGTGCACGAGCTCTAGTAATTGGTCCAGTATGTATAGCAGCAGGGGCTGTGGGTGTAACAATTGTATTGATGTCCTCATCAGACTGTGCTAGAGACGCGAGCCTAGAACACTAACAAAATCACGGCGCGGCACGTAAACAAGGGAAAAGCACACTCTGGAATTTTTTTTTCGCTCTTTTTTTTTCCGAAACCTACTCCGGCAAGGAAACACGAATCGGAATCTGGATGGATCCCGAAAACAAACCTAATAAGCAAGGAACTCGGATTGGTGGTGGATATATGGTGGTAGATGGCAGCGGTGGTGGTATATGACAGTTGTGGTGGTATATGGATACGGATTCGAAGCGGTGGCGGATAAGCGGTGGTGGTAGATGGCAGGGGTGATGATGATGGTGCGGCGGCGGCGTGACAACTTATGACCAGAACTCGAAACTCTAAAAGACTAGACTCTAAGACCAGCAACTAGACACGACGATGCAACCGCAAATTCAACAAAGCAAAACCCTAAAAAGATTATGCAAAGGCTCAGATTGGTTCGGATATGATGAACTAACCCTAATTTTTTTTTTGTGGCTTTTTCGTGGACTGTAGGTATGAAGAACAGACTCGATCTAAACTACGAAAAACTGTAAAATCTCACCGAGCAACCTGGAAATCTGATACCACTTGATAGAGGCGAGGGTCCCGATCTTTCGATGAGATGATGGATATCGCTTTGGTGGAAGTCGACTTTGACGATCCGACTACGAACGTGCGAGGACGTCGCGCCTTAGCAATCGCTAAACCAACTCCGAGAGGTTATTGACCACGCCGGAGCACGATCAACCTGACCACGAGGGTCTGTTTCCTGCGAGCAAACGAAGAACAAGCAAGAAACTAAGATTGCAATCTGGATATTGCGAATATAAGATGAAAGCTTTATTGATCAAGGTGGGGTTCTGTGACGCCTTTGTCTGGTCGTTGAACACAAACGAAGTACGCGAAGTTGCAGCTATGGCGAACTTTTAATCTAAACAAAACCCCAAGGAAAAGCTACTAGATGGATCTACTTATATAGGAGCAAGGGGTGGCGGCCAAGGAGGTGGGAGGACGTCCCAAGGCAGCCTAAAACTAAATCTAGGTCGTACAAGGCCAATGGGCCCAAGTGGAGGTGATGTAACACCTTTGGACTTGTAGTTTGACTCGGATTCTGCTGCAGCATCAGATTGTTTCGTCCACAACTCAACGCTCCGGACGAATTTGAAGGTGATTCCAATTGGGTTGGAAAGTGCAGGAAATCTAGTTTCCAACAAAAAAAGAATCACCCAATTCGGAGTCCGTATGAAAAACTTGTGTGCGTTTTGAGTCAGGTATATCTGTGCAGTCCGAATCTGAATCCAGAACGTGAGAGACTTGGACTCTATCTTCTCTTGGGCCAAAAGTGACGTGAGAGAACTTTTTGGACAGCAAATAAACATCTCTTTCTTCCTTATCTTCATATGTGGATTGTACAAATGTCCCATACACCTGCAATTAGACAAAACACAAAAGTGTGTGAAGTATTTTTGTTCTGGATAACATAAATAGATTATTGAATAGTTTGCACTAGAAATCACCTGACAAATATGCATATATGCAATATTTTTGGTCATATCCAAGGTAGTCATGTCCTCATCAAGGTGCACTTCCCAAGGTTACCAAACAAACGTGCATCACGTAGAGCAATAAAAACAGCACATAAATGTTCCAAATGTTCTTCCAAAGATCTGCTATAAATCAATATGTCATCAAAGTAAACTACCACAAATCGTCCAATGAAAGCACGTAAAACTTCGTTCATTAATCTCATGAAAGTACTAGGTGCATTAGTTAACCCAAAAGGCATGACTAACCACTCATATAATCCAAACTTAGTTTTAAATGCTGTTTTCCATTCATCTCCCAATTTCATACGAATTTGATGGTAGCCACTACGCAAATCAACTTTGAAGAATATTGTAGAGCCACTCAATTCATCAAGCATATCATCTAGCCTAGGAATAGGATGACGATAACGAATAGTAATATTATTAATGCCTCTACAATCAACACACATACGTGATGTACCATCCTTTTTCGGCACTAGAATAATAGGAACAGCACAAGGACTAAGGGATTCGCGTATATAACCTTTGTCGAGAAGCTCTTGTACTTGACACATAATCTCCTTCGTCTCCTCTGGATTGGTACGGTATGGTGCACGGTTTGGCAGTGAAGCACCGGGAATTAAGTCAATTTGATGCTCAATCCCTCGAATAGGCGGTAATCCCGGTGGCACGTCTTGTGGAAAGACGTCAGCGAACTCCTGCAAAATGTTAGTGACAGCAGGAGGCAAAGAGGAAGGCACGTCCTCGAATGAAAATAATGCCTCTTTGCACACAAAAGCATAGCAAACAGATTTGCTGAAATCTAGCTCATCAATATCAGATTTGGTGGCAAATAAACATGCACTTTTCAATTTAATTTCAGAAGCAACACTAGATGGTTTATTATTAGGCTTCATTTGTTGCTCAAATTCTTTTGCCACAATCTGATTTTCACTCTTATTCTTCTCCTGTTGTGCTTTATTAGCTCTATTAATATCATCTTTCAAAATGGAATCAGAAGTCATAGGAAGCAAAGTAATATTTTTATCCTTATGAACAAGAGTATAGTGATTGTTTCTACCATGGTGTACAGAATTTTTATCAAATTGCCATGGTCTACCAAGTAATAAGGAACATGCTTGCATAGGTACCACATCACAATCAACATAATCAGCATATGTAGAGATACTAAAATGAACACGAACAGTACGTGTTACCTTAACCTTGCCGCTGTTGTTGAACCATTGGATGTAGTAAGGATGTGGATGTGGTCTTGTGGTGAGAGAAAGCTTCTCCACCATCTCCATGCTAGCCAAGTTGTTGCAGCTCCCTCCGTCTATGATGACGCGCACAGAACGTTCCTTCACAACTCCCTTGGTATGGAACAAATTGTGCCTCTGATTTTGCTCAGCTTGTGTGACCTGCACACTCAAAACACGTTGAGCAACTAAACATTCATACCTGTCAGCGTCTTCAGGAGCCATGTATTGCGTCTCATGATCAGAATCATCTCCACCATGTTCTTCACGTGTAATAAGAGCCAAAGTCTCCTCATCATAGTCACTAGCGGACTCATATCCACCATCCGCGGTAGCAATCATCACACGCGGAGATTTGCATTCTCTCGCATAATGACCTCCTCCCTTACAACGACGACAAATAATATCACTTATGTGCCCTGTTGATGCCATGGAAGAAGAAGAACGCTGTGCAGGCCCCGCAGGTGCGCTCTTGGCAGATAATGGTGGTTGTGCCTGTTTTCTTGTATCACGGCTGGAGGTGGCACCGGATGGAGGTGCTGGTGCAGTTGAAGTAGAAGATGCACGTGGTGTCCATGATGAAGGTCGGCCTGCAGAAAGTTAGTTCGCCCCAATGCTTGTCGATCCTGCACTTCACGTTCAGCTTTACAAGCAAGATGGAATAAACGAGTGATATTAGTATACTCCTTATAGTCTAGAATGGTCTGAATCTCTCTATTTAATCCACCCAGAAAACGTGCAAGCATAGCTTCATTCTCCTCAACAAACCACATCTAATCATGCCAGTTTGTAATTCCTGATAATATTCTTCTACAGAATTTTTCCCTTGTCTTAAACGCTGCAATTTTTGAAGCAATTCACGTTGATAATATGGTGGAACCCAACGCGTACGCATAGCAGTTTTCAAAGCAGCCCAAGTAGTTGGAATAGGATATAATCTACAATGTTCAGACCACCATACACATGCAAAACTAGTGAAAGCACAAACAGCAGCAGCAACTCGTCTCTCCTCAGGATATTGTAAACATGTAAATCGTTGTTCAGTTTCTAACTCCCAAGTAAGATATATATCAGGAACATATCTACCCTCAAATGGTGGAATATTCAATTTCAGTTTAGGAATATGGACATCATCTCGTACCTGAGGTGGTGGTGCAGGCCTACCATTACGAATATATACCTGAGGTCGACCTGCTGGTGGTGGTACAGGTGGCTGCACGTAGTGTTGATTTTGATCAACCTCATCCTCATAATCTCCCACATAATCATCCTCCTCCGCATCAGCAGCAGGAGCCACAGAAGTATCAACAGCAGCACCAACAGTTTGGCCAAACGCAAGAGGAACACGGCTTGCTCGGCGGAGGTCTGCTTCGCGACGTGCAGGTAGTCGTTGTTGTTGTTGTTGTTGGAGAGGTGCGTTAGCTGCAGCGGGTGGTGGTGGTGGAAGACGCGCGAGCAATTCATTAAACTTGTTATCGAGCTTTGTTTCGAACGTCTTCTCAAAGCCAGTGATCTTCTCCATGGCCTCTTCAAAATTGTTCAGCACATCTTGCACCTGTTCAGTCATCATTTGCTGAAACTTATCATGAAGCTCCTTGTTCGATAAATTCTCCCAGTCAATCTCGTCGGCTTGTGATCCTGGCATGGTTAGCAGAAATAGAAACACACAAGAATATGATCCTACAGACTACGAACAAGTGGTGGTGGTGGGTGTCACAAATCCGTCAAGCAAATCTCAAATTCTTACCAGTTCTTACCCAGCAGCAGGCGGTGATCGGCAACCGTTGTAGTCAAAAACTCTCAAAGCTTGGATAGAGCGATTACCAGGGAGAGTCAAACGCACGACGTAGATGTATGTGGAGCTGGGAAGGCTTATAATATGGTAGCAAAAAGGGTCAGCAATAATCAATTCAGAGATGCAAAGTTGAATAAACGCTCAACGACGGTACTGTGCTGGTCCTAGGCTAGACTGTGCTAGAGACGCGAGCCTAGAACACTAACAAAATCACGGCGCGGCACGTAAACAAGGGAAAAGCACACTCTGGAATTTTTTTTTCGCTCTTTTTTTTTTGCGAAAAATCACTATAATGGCGAGTGTCTCAAAACTCTTCTTAGCTCAAACTGACAGGATGGGCACGAAATTTTTTTTGACCAATTTTTTTTTTGACTGTCCGGACCCAAAAACTGGAAACGGGTCAAAAAAAACTTCCTATAATGGCACCTGTCTCAAAACACTCAGAAACACCTAAAAATAGGATAGCCAGAAATTTTTTCGAAAAATGCGTTTTCGAAAAATTTTGGGCCTAAACGGAGCGTGGCTACCCGACTCTTTTTTTCTTTTTTTTTTTTTTCCGAAACCTACTCCGGCAAGGAAACACGAATCGGAATCTAGATGGATCTCGAAAACAAACCTAATATGACAAGAACTCTGATTGGTGGTGGATATATGGTGGTAGATGGCAGCGGTGGTGGTATATGACAGCTGTGGTGGTATATGGATACGGATTCGAAGCGGTGGCGGATAAGCGGTGGTGGTAGATGGCAGGGGTGATGATGATGGTGCGGCGGCGGCGTGACAACTTATGACCAGAACTCGAAACTCTAAAAGACTAGACTCTAAGACCAGCAACTAGACACGACGATGCAACCGCAAATTCAACAAAGCAAAACCCTAAAAAGATTATGCAAAGGCTCAGATTGGTTCGGATATGATGAACTAACCCTAATTTTTTTTGTGGCTTTTTCGTGGACTGTAGGTATGAAGAGCAGACTCGATCTAAACTACGAAAAACTGTAAAATCTCACCGAGCAACCTGGAAATCTGATACCACTTGATAGAGGCAAAGGTGTCCCGTCTTTCGATGAGATGGTGGATTTCGCTTTGGTGGAAGTCGACTTTGACGATCCGACTACGAACGTGCGAGGACGTCGCGCCTTAGCAATCGCTAAACCAACTCCGAGAGGTTATTGACCACGCCGGAGCACGATCAACCTGACCACGAGGGTCTGTTTCCTGCGAGCAAACGAAGAACAAGCAAGAAACTGAGATTGCAATCTGGATATTGCGAATATAAGATGAAAGCTTTATTGATCAAGGTGGGGTTCTGTGACGCCTTTGTCTGGTCGTTGAACACAAACGAAGTACGCGAAGTTGCAGCTATGGCGAACTTTTAATCTAAACAAAACCCAAAGTCTAAACGATGCCCTAAGGGTTGTATATATGGAGGAAGAGGGGGGAATTTCGTGGCCCTTGGTGGCGGGGTCCGAAATCAACCCTATCTCTTGTTTCCCCACACATACGGACTCTAAAAATAGCCTATACTTATGTATTTCGAAATTACATGGGCCTGGCCCAATAATAAGGTGACGCAGCACCTAAAATAGCCTCGGGACGAAATTTATGAAGTGGCATCTTGTATATTTCGTCCAAGGCTTCATGCACCCATTATGGTGGCTTCAAAGTCCTGAAATCATCACTTGTAACTCCGTTCTTGTTCCCCTTGCGCATGCCATCATCTCCATGCTTGTTCTTGCTCCAATGTTCATCCTTCTCCAAGCTAGGCCCTTCATTTGTAAGCAAAACAAATGTATCCAATTTAGGCAGCATCATATTCTCATGAACATTAGAATCATTACCAAGAAACGAAAGTACCTGATAATTTAATTGGCATGCGCGAGTTCTAGTAATTGGTCCCGTATATGTAGCAGTAGGGGCTGTGGGTGTAACAATGGTATTGATGTCCTCATCAGCGGATGAGGTCACGATGGCTGCCATTCATGTCGACCCCTAGATCTTGTTGGAGCACCTCGTCGTCGAGGCCACCATTGATGCCTCGCACGTCGACGCCGCGTCGCGATTGGCTGCTTTAAACGACAGTTCGTGGCGTTGTCTTGAGGCCACCGTCGGTGCCTTCGACGAAAACTACGAGGTGTTTTCTCGGCGTGCACGTCGAGAGCCATAAGGTTGGTGCCCGGAGCAGCTCAGGCAACTCACCACTACAACAGGGGCACCCACGATGCGGAGGCCTCGCCCTCTTCCATGTCCAAGGAGCCAATCGTCATCGATATCTCCGACAATGAGGAGTAGCTTATCTTATTAGCTCACTATAAGGACTCATGCCCACTTCGCTAGCTACCGCCTTTCCTTAACAAATTCTAGTGAATTGTGCTATCTACTTTCACCATGCAATCTTCTGCTATAGTGTATATATTATATATGCCTTGCAATGTGGTGTTCAATTAACTGCTTGGTTCAATTCTGCAAATGTGATGCTCAATTCTTCAGGGTGCAATATTTCCAAGTTGTTAAGTATGCTTGGTTTGGTTAACTGTCTGATGTTCTATTAGGAATATGTTATATTGTTCAATTGGTGTTTAGTTAACTCCTTGGTTCATTTGTTGTGGCTTGGTTCACTTGTTGTGGTGTTTAGTTAACTGCTTGGTTCAATTCTGCAATGCGATGTTCAATTGTTGTGGCTGCATTCTCTTATTGTATATCATGTGAGGAATAAATCGAATTTGGTTGTACTAAATACATGAGAAACAGATACAATTGCTATATTTCCAAGTTGTTAAGCATGCTTGGCTTGGTTAACTGTCTGATATTCTATTATGAGTATTTTATATTGTGCAATGTGGTGCTCAGTTAACATTTGGTTCATTTGTTGTGGTGTTTACTTAACTGCTTGGTTCAATTCTGCAATGCGATGTTCAATTGCTGTGGATGCATTCTTTTATTGTATATATCATGTGAGGAATAAATCGAATTTGGCTGTACTAAATACATGATAAACAAATACAATTGCTATATTTCCAAGTTGTTAAGCATGCTTGGTTTGGTTAAATGTCTAATCTTCTATTAGGAGTATGTTTTATTGTGCAATGTGGTGCGCAGTGAATGTTTGGTTCATTTGTTGTGGTGTTTAGTTAACTGCTTAGGTCAATTCTGCAATGCGATGTTCAATTGTTGTGGCTGCATTCTCTTATTGTATACCTTGTGAGGAATAAATCGAATTTGGCTGCACTTAATACATGAGAAACATATACAAGTGCTATATTTCCTAGTTTTTAATCATGCTTGGTTTGGATAAATGGGTTTTCCATGTGGCTTGAATTAATCTGATGAATCTGCAATGTGCTTATTTTTCATCAACATATTTTACTGATAGCATGCGAACCCTTACTTAACCTGATGACTAACTACCTTATATGTGTTGCAAGGAAACAATGGGAAGCACTGAGGTTTACAAGATGGTACTAACTATTATACCTTGCCTTTTTTTATTCCTTTGCCCCGTTTCCAATATAGAGAAGATATTTATGCACATCCTTGTTTTCAGGGTTCACTGGTGATTACCTCTCAAATCACCTTTGTGGTCAGGATGCGAGGAAAGTTTTCATACAACACCCACGGTTCAATATTGAAGTGTTCCTGAATAGGTCGAAGGATGGACAGTCAATCATCCACACGCACTGGCCTAAAGTTGCAAAGACCTTCAACATGAATGAAGGCTCAATATTCGCCTTCCGCTTCAGCAGTTTTCTAGATGAGATGCATCTCTCTTTGTACCGTCTATGATGCTAATTTCAAAAGGTTCTAGATGTTCCATGTGAAACTTGCTACTAGTGTAGTTGTGCAATGGGGTAGCTGAGTGCTGAAGCTATATCATGTTGTACTCCGATGTATTTCAATTATGAAATCATGCTTCCTTAATATGGAAATGGAATATAATATGTGCTTAATATGAATGTCAATTAGATTATTAAATGGATTATTAATAATAGGCCAATTAGCCCGCTAATTGGCCAATTAGCTTGCTAATTGGGTTTTCTTATTGCAAACAGTTAATGAGGAAACACCATGGGTAATGACCTAAGGCAACGCACACAGTTTCTAGGAATAAATCATGTTGGATGAATGAACAATCACACACGACATTCTCTTCAAAATTGTTTGCGTTATGCCACCTTGCGGAAACATTTTCCTTGTAGTGACTATGTGGGATGTATGTATGAACGGAAACATTTAGTGCTGACTGATAGTGTGGGATGTACTTACGACTAGAAATGATTTTGCCTGTATAATTGTATTTTTAGCACTACTGTACGTACTTCTGTATTTGAGTGCGTGTGTGCCAGGAGGGCATATCCCCAATGGTTTCTAGGTCATGTGGGAAGGACCCCCCTATCACCCACACACTTGGCGACGGTTACAAATGCCGTCGTGGAAAGGGGTAAAAACCGTTTGTTTAGGGCCGACGCGTACCAGTGTGGGTATTTCAGACTCTACCAAACTTTTGAGAGAAGCACAAAATAAAAGAGAGAAGTCGCTCGTGTTTTCTTCGTTGGCAGGCAAGACACGTCTCGGCACTTTAATGGTTGCATGTTAAACAGATGGAGACCGTAAACGTAGCTCTAGAGTTGATGATCTCGCTAGCCATGAACCACAATCCCAAGTGCTTACTTTAAATTCATGGTAGCATATGTGGTTGCATGCTGCATATGGTGTCTAGCTTGTATTCGAAAGGGCGAAGTCGGTCTTTATTAAGATAAGGAAAGATATTTTTTACATGAACCACCATCCCGGGAGCACTAGAAGACAAATACCAAGTCAGGGCACTAGCCGAGCCAGTGACAAGGCCGACACAGACATGCATCACCTGGAAGCCAACTAAAAAGCCACGATGGTGGCGAAGCAGCCCGCCTCCCGCCAGGCTCTCAGGTCCTCGATGATCATGCTCACCACTCCAGCCAGATATCTAGCTTGTATTGCCTCCAATTTGGTTAAATTGCATCTGCTTAGCTTGCACATTATACCTTTGCATATGACATGCCTTCCTATTTTTGATACATACTAATACATCTGTCTATTAACCATGCTCATACATCAAACTAATGTTCTTGTGTATCCCTCATCAATCACTTATGATGAGACACTCAAGCCCGCGGATTACTGTGAGAAAAGATGCTCTTTTCAAGAATGCAGTGTCAGCCTCCCCACATGATTCTCAAGAAACAACAAGCGTAGATGAAGATAGTTAATGTAGCTCGGTAGTTGATGTCCCCATTTCCCCTACACCAGCATCGTAGGTGCTTGCTCTAACATGGCAGCATGATATGTGGTTGCATGTTGCATATGGTGTCTACATTGTAATTCTTCCAATCTGGTTAAATTGCATGTGCTATTCTTCTTATTTTATACATTATACATGTTAATGTGACATGCCTTCCTATTTTTAGTACATGGTACATATGTCTATTAAGCATGTCCTTACATAAAACTAATGTTTTTTGTATCCCGCATCAATCAATATGACGAGACACATTAAGTATATGCAGTGTGATATTGGTTGCATCTTTCATATGATTTATAGCATGCGCCGCTTCTAATTTGTTGAAAGGCCATTTATGATGTGACGCTTTTAACTTGGCAGAGTCATACTGGTTGCATCTTTTCTTGTGTTCTCTAGCTTGCATTGCTTCTTATTTGTTGAAATGGCTTCTGCTTAGTTTACACAAATAGTTGTGAATATGCCATGTCGTCTTGTTTTTTGTACATATTCCATCCCGGTATCATGTGTTTGCCTTCATCAAAGTAGTGACTGTCAGTATCATGCATGAATGAGTTCTGAAGAGTGAATTTTATTGCTTTTTCCTGTCAGTTTTACTTGACAATTCAAAATCAATAAAGCGGAAGGAAATTATCATGGCAGTGGATAAAGGTGCTCCTTCCAAATGGAGGGCCTCTACAGATTCTACTCCGCCACCCCCAAGAAGATTTGCAAGACAACACATGCTTACACACTCAACGTAGTTGTGTTGATGATGAGCACGTCTCCCCTAGTGCACCATCACAGGTGCTCCCTCTAACTTGACACTGTTATATGTGGTTGCATGTTATGTATGATGTGTAGCTTGTATTGCTTCTAATTTTTTTGAATTCCATATGCTTACTTCACACATTATACTTGTGAATAAGACACGTGTTCCTGTTTCTACAACATACAATATCTGTCTATCACACCATGTTCTTACATCAAAGAACTATAGTTGTGTAACCTGCAACAATCACTTATCATAAGACACATTTAACTTGGGAGTGTGATATAGGTTACATTTCGCATTCTTTTCTAGCTTGTACTACTTCTAATTTGTGGAAATGGCACTTATGACGAGATAGTTTTAACGTGGTAGAGTGATATTCGTTGCATCTTTCATATGGTGTCTAGCTTTCATTGCTTCTAATATGTTGAAATGCCTTCTACTTAGTTTACACATGATAACTGTGTAAATGAAATGTTGTCCTATTTTATTACACATTCAATCGTCCTATCATGCGGTCGCCTTACATTAAAGTAGTGCTCATCAATGAGTCATGAAAAGCGAATTTTTATTCATTTTTCTTGTCTGCTTTACTTGACAAGGCAATAGAATTAAGAAAGAGGAAGGAAAAAATAAGGCAGGGACTGATGGCGGTCTTCCGGCAAAATCGGTATCCCACGTGCTTTCTCTAGCTTGGCAGTGTGATATTGTCTTGCATGTTGCATACGGTGTCTATCTTGTATTGCTTGTAGTTTGATTAAATTACTTCTGCTTAGTTTACACAAATAGTTGTGAATTTGCCTTGTCGTCTTGTTTTTCATACATATTCCATCCTCGTATCATGTGTTTGCCTTACATTAAGGTAGTGATTGTCAGTATCATGCATGAATGAGTTCTGAAGAGTCAATTTTATTGGTTTTTCTTCTTACGTTACACATTGTACTTGTGAATAAGACACGTGTTCCTGTTTCCAGAACATACACTATCTGTCTATCACACCATGTTTTTACATCAAAGTACTACTGTTGTGTAACCTGCAACAATCACTTTTCAGAAGACACGTTTAACTTGGGAGTCTGATATAGTTTACATCTCGCATTATTTTCTAGGTTGTACTACTAATTTGTTAAAATGGCACTAATGATGAGCCAGTTTTAACTTGGTAGAGTGATATTCATTGCGTCTTACATATGGTGTCTAGCTTTCATTACTTCTAATTTGTTGAAATGTCTTCTACTTAGTTTACACATCATAACATGTGAATATGCAATGGCACTAATGATGACAGACCTTTAACTTGGTAGTGTGATGTTGTTTGCATCTTGCATATGATTTATTTCTTGTACTACTTCACATTTGTTTAAACGCCAGTTATGACAAGACACTGTTAACTTGGCAGAGTGATTTTTGTAGCATCTTTCATATGGTGTCTACCTTCCATTGCATTGCTTCTAATTTATTGAAATGCCTTCTACTTAGTGATAGAGGCGAGGGTGTCCCGATCTTTCGATGAGATGATAACTATCGATTTGGTGGAGACGACTTTGACGATCCGACTACAAACGTGCACGACGTTGCGCCTTAGCAATCGCTAAACCAACTCCGAGAGGTTATTGACCACGCTGGAGCACGATCAACCTGACCACGAAGGTCTATTCCTGCAAGCAATCGAAGAACGAGCAAGAATATGATAAAGCAATCTGAATATTGTGAATATATATGAAGTATTGATAATGGTGGGGATCCGTAAGCGGTCTTGGTCTGGTCGTTGGACACAAACGAAGTACACGAAGTTGCACTGGCTAACTTTTAACTAAACAAATCCCAAGGAAAAAGCTACTAGATGGATCTACTTATATAGGAGCAAGGGGTGGCGGCCAAGGAGGTGGGAGGACGTCCCAAGGCAGCCTAAAACTAACCCTAGGTCGTACAAGGCTCATGGGCCCAAGTGGAGGTGATGCAACACCTTTGGGCTTGTAGTTTGACTCGGATTCTGCTGCAATGTCAGATTGTTTCGTCCTTAACTCAACGCTCCGGACGAATTTGAAGGTGAATCCAATTGGGTTGGAAAGAGCACGAAATCTAGTTTCCAACAAAAAAAGAATCACCCAATTCGGAGTCCGTATGAAAAAGTTGTTGGCGTTTTGAGTCAGGTATGTCTGTGCAGTCCGAATCTGAATTCAGAACGTGAGAGACTTGGACTCTATCTTCTCTTGGCCCAAAAGTGACGTGAGAGAACTTTTTGAACAACACTTAAACATCTCTTTCTCCCTTATCTTCATATGTGAATTGTACAAATATCCCATACACCTGCAATTAGACAAAACACAAAAGTGTGTGAAGTATTTTTGTTCTGGATAACATAAATAGATTATTGAATAGTTTGCACTAGAAATCACCTGACAATATGCATGTATGCAATATTTTTAGTCGTATCCAAGGTAGTCATGTCCTCATCATCCTCCCCTTTTTAAAAACAAAGCCGTCCTCGGCATTGCTTAATCTGAAATGTGGCTAACAAAAGAGACAAGGTGTACATGTTGTATATGTATATGTCATCCATTTTAACTTCCCTTGATTTTTGCATATATGTCACATGTATACATGAGTAACTTTCATTGTTCATAAAATCTAAAGCCAAAAAAATATCACAAGAAGTAGAAGGCATGAAAATATTGCAGCTCAGTTTGCACATATAAGTGAAGCTCTTATTCACTTCAAAAGATTGGCAATGTTCATCATTAAACCATCATAACTTCGATGAATAAACCTTACTTGCATCAAATTTACATGCTACAACATGCTTAAATAAGCAAACATGCAATAAGTCATCGGACACAGAATCATCATCAAGATTAGAGGTCATATCAAAATGATTAAACATTGGTTCTTTTGCATCAACAGTTAATTCAATGGGTGCACTCAAAATTGTTGATATTTCAGTTGTTTGATCAGATGACGCATTCATGACAGTAAAAAGAGTCTCTAAAATAGGTGGTGTGCTCAAATCATCAGGTAACTCAACACATGATGCATTCAAGTTAACTAGGCATGCTTCATTCTCATTGATGAGGACATCAATACAATTGTTACACCCACAGCCCCTGCTACTATACATACTGGACCAATTACTAGAGCTCGTGCACGCCAACTAAATTACCAGGTACTTTCGTTTCTTGGTAATGATTCTAATGTTCATGAGAATATGATGCTGCCTAAATTGGATACATTTGTTTTGCTTACAAATGAAGGGCCTAGCTTGGAGAAGGATGAACATTGGAGCAAGAACAAGCATGGAGATGATGGCATGCGCAAGGGGAACAAGAACAGAGTTACAAGTGATGATTTCAGGTCTTTGAAGCCTCCATAACGAGTGCATGAAGCCTTGGACGAAATATACAAGATGTCACTTCATAAATTTCGTCCAGAGGCTATTATAGGTGCTGCGTCACCTTTTTATTGGGCCAGGCCCATGTAATTTCGAAATACATAAGTATAGGCTATTTTTAGAGTCCGTATGTGTGGGGAAACAAGAGATAGGGTTGATTTCGGACCCCTCCACCAAGGGCCACGAAATTCCCCCTCTCTTCCTCCATATATACAGCCCTTAGTGCACCGTTTAGACTTTGGGATTTGTTTAGTTAAAAGTTAGCCATTGCGACTTCATGTACTTCGTTTGTGTCCAACGACCAGACCAAGACCGCTTACGGATCCCCACCATTATCAATACCTCATATATATTTGCAATATTCAGATTGCTTTATCATATTCTTGCTCGTTCTTCGATTGCTTGCAGGAATAGATCTTCGTGGTCAGGCTGACCGTGCTTCCGGCATCGTCAGTAACCTCAGAAGATTGGTTTAGCGATTGCTAAGGCGCAACTCGTGCATGTTTGTAGTCGGATCGTCAAAGTCGTCTCCACCAAATCGATAGTTATCATCTCATCGAAAGATCGGGACCCTCGCCTCTATCAAGTGGTATCAGATTTCCAGGTTGCTCGGTGAGATTTTACAGTTTTTCGTAGTTTAGATCGAGTCTGTTCTTCATACCTACAGTCCACGAAAAAGCCACAAAAAAAATTAGGGTTAGTTCATCATATCCGAACCAATCTGAGCCTTTGCATAATCTTTTTAGGGTTTTGCTTTGTAGAATTTGCGGTTGCATCGTCGTGTCTAGTTGCTGGTCTTAGAGTCTAGTCTTTTAGAGTTTCGAGTTCTGGTCATAAGTTGTCACGCCGCCGCCGCACCATAATCATCGCCCCTGCCATCTACCACCACCGCTTATCCGCCACCGCTCCGAATCCGTATCCATATACCACCACCAATCCGTGTTCATATACCACCACCGATCCATATCCATATACTACCACCGCTACCACCACCGCTGCCATATACCACCACCATATATCCACCACCAATACGAGTTCCTTGCATATTAGGTTTGTTTTCGGGATCCATCTAATTTCCGATTCGTGTTTCCTTGTCTGAGTAGGTTTCGGATTCCAGCAATCTTTTGCCGTCCGTAGAAGAGGTTGGTTTCCAAAAAAAAAAAGAGTCCGGAAACCACCCTCCGTTTAGGCCCAAAATTTTCGGAAAACGCACTTGACAAAAAATTTTCTGGCTATCCTATTTTTAGGTGTTTCTAAGCGTATTGAGACAGTCGCCGTTATAGAAAGTTTTTTTTGACCCGTTTCCAGTTTTTGGGTCCGGGCAGTCAAAAAAAATTTGGTCACAAAAATTTCGTGCCCATCCTGTCAGTTTGACCTGGGAAGAGTTTTGAGACACTCGCTTGATAGAGGCGGAGGTGTCCCGTCTTTCGATGAGATGGTGGATTTCGCTTTGGTGGAAGTCGACTTTGACGATCCGACTACGAACGTGCGAGGACGTCGCGCCTTAGCAATCGCTAAACCAACTCCGAGAGGTTATTGACCACGCCGGAGCACGATCAACCTGACCACGAGGGTCTGTTTCCTGCGAGCAAACGAAGAACAAGCAAGAAACTGAGATTGCAATCTAGATATTGCGAATATAAGATGAAAGCTTTATTGATCAAGGTGGGGTTCTGTGACGCCTTTGTCTGGTCGTTGAACACAAACGAAGTACGCGAAGTTGCAGCTATGGCGAACTTTTAATCTAAACAAAACCCAAAGTCTAAACGATGCCCTAAGGGCTGTATATATGGAGGAAGAGGGGGGAATTTCGTGGCCCTTGGTGGAGGGGTCCGAAATCAACCCTATCTCTTGTTTCCCCACACATACGGACTCTAAAAATAGCCTATACTTATGTATTTCGAAATTACATGGGCCTGGCCCAATAATAAGGTGACGCAGCACCTAAATTAGCCTTGGGACGAAATTTATGAAGTGGCATCTTGTATATTTCGTCCAAGGCTTCATGCACCCATTATGGTGGCTTCAAAGTCCTGAAATCATCACTTGTAACTCCGTTCTTGTTCCCCTTGCGCATGCCATCATCTCCATGCTTGTTCTTGCTCCAATGTTCATCCTTCTCCAAGCTAGGCCCTTCATTTGTAAGCAAAACAAATGTATCCAATTTAGGCAGCATCATATTCTCATGAACATTAGAATCATTACCAAGAAACGAAAGTACCTGGTAATTTAGTTGGCGTGCACGAGCTCTAGTAATTGGTCCAGTATGTATAGCAGCAGGGGCTGTGGGTGTAACAATTGTATTGATGTCCTCATCAGATAGCATATTTGTTGTCGTGGATAGATTCTCGAAAATGGCACACTTTATACCATGTCATAAAAGCGATGATGCTGTTAATGTTGCTGATTTGTTCTTTCGTGAAATTATTCGCTTGCATGGTGTGCCAAATACTATTGTTTCAGATCGTGATACTAAATTTCTTAGCCACTTTTGGAGATGTTTATGGGCTAAGTTGGGGACTAAACTGCTTTTTAGTACTACTTGTCACCCCCAAACTGATGGACAAACTGAAGTAGTCAATAGAACGTTGTCTACTATGCTTAGGGCTGTTTTGAAGAATAATAAGAAAATGTGGGAGGAATGCTTGCCTCATATTGAATTTGCTTATAATCGTTCATTGCATTCTACTACTAAGATGTGCCCTTTTGAAGTTGTGTATGGTTTCCTACCTCGTGCACCTATTGATTTGTTGCCTCTTCCATCTTCGGAGAAGGTTAATTTTGATGCTAAACAACGTGCTGAATTGATTTTAAAAATGCATGAGTTAACTAAGGAAAACATTGAGCGTATGAATGCTAAATATAAACTTGCTGGAGATAAGGGTAGAAAACATGTTGTGTTTGCACCTGGAGATCTTGTTTGGTTATTTGCGTAAGGATAGATTTCCTGATTTGCGCAAATCAAAGCTAATGCCACGTGCTGATGGTCCCTTTAAGGTGTTAGAGAAAATAAATGATAATGCATATAAACTTGAGCTGCCTGCAGATTTTGGGGTTAGTCCCACTTTTAACATTGCAGATTTGAAGCCTTATTTGGGTGAGGAAGATGAACTTTCGTCGAGGACGACTTCATTTCAAGAAGGGGAGGATGATGAGGACATCAATACAATTGTTACACCCACAGGCCCTGCTGCTATACAGACTGGACCAATTACTAGAGCTCGTGCACGCCAACTAAATTACCAGGTACTTTCGTTTCTTTGTAATGATTCTAATGTTCATGAGAATATGATGCTGCCTAAATTGGATACATTTGTTTTGCTTACAAATGAAGGGCCTAGCTTGGAGAAGGATGAACATTGGAGCAAGAACAAGCATGGAGATGATGGCATGCGCAAGGGAAACAAGAACGGAGTTACAAGTGATGATTTCAGGACTTTGAAGCCACCATAATGGGTGCATGAAGCCTTGGACGAAATATACAAGATGCCACTTCATAAATTTCGTCCCGAGGCTATTTTAGGTGCTGCGTCACCTTATTATTGGGCCAGGCCCATGTAATTTCGAAATACATAAGTATAGGCTATTTTTAGAGTCCGTATGTGTGGGGAAACAAGAGATAGGGTTGATTTCGGACCCCTCCACCAAGGGCCACGAAATCCATCCTCCCCTTCTTGAAATGAAGTCGTCCTCGACGGAAGTTCATCTTCCTCACCCAAATAAGGCTTCAAATCTGCAATGTTAAAAGTGGGACTAACCCCAAAATCTGCAGGCAGCTCAAGTTTATATGCATTATCATTTATTTTCTCTAACACCTTAAAGGGACCATCAGCACGTGGCATTAACTTTGATTTGCGCAAATCAGGAAATCTATCCTTACGCAAATGTAACCAAACAAGATCTCCAGGTGCAAACACAACATGTTTTCTACCCTTATCTCCAGCAAGTTTATATTTAGCATTCATGCGCTCAATGTTTTCCTTAGTTAACTCATGCATTTTTAAAATCAATTCAGCATGTTGTTTAGCATCAAAATTAACCTTCTCCGAAGATGGAAGAGGCAACAAATCAATAGGTGCACGAGGTAGGAAACCATACACAACTTCAAAAGGGCACATCTTAGTAGTAGAATGCAATGAACGATTATAAGAAAATTCAATATGAGGCAAGCATTCCTCCCACATTTTCTTATTATTCTTCAAAACAGCCCTAAGCATAGTAGACAACGTTCTATTGACTACTTCAGTTTGTCCATTAGTTTGGGGGTGACAAGTAGTACTAAAAAGCAGTTTAGTCCCCAACTTAGCCCATAAACATCTCCAAAAGTGGCTAAGAAATTTAGTATCACGATCTGAAACAATAGTATTTGGCACACCATGCAAGCGAATAATTTCACGAAAGAACAAATCAGCAACATTAACAACATCATCGCTTTTATGACATGGTATAAAGTGTGCCATTTTCGAGAATCTATCCACGACAACAAATATGCTATCCCTCCCCTTCTTTGTTCGAGGTAAACCTAAAACAAAGTCCATAGATATATCCTCCCAAGGAACACTAGGTACAGGCAAAGGCATATATAAACCATGAGGATTGAGTCGTGACTTAGCTTTTTGACATGTAGTACATCGAGCAATAAAACGCTCAACATCCCGTCTCATCTTTGGCCAAAAGAAATGTGTAGCAAGTACGTCCTCCGTCTTCTTCACGCCAAAATGTCCCATTAATCCTCCTCCATGCGCTTCCTGCAACAACAAAAGACGAACGGAGCTAGCTGGAATGCATAGCTTGTTAGCACGAAACACAAATCCATCGTTAACGACAAACTTGTTCCACATTCTTCCTTCTTTACATTTCTGCATTACATCTTTAAAATCAGCATCATGCACATATTGATCTTTGATGGTCTCCAAACCAAATATTTTGAAGTCAAGTTGTGAAAGCATAGTATAGCGACGAGACAATGCATCAGCAATAACATTTTCTTTTCCCTTCTTGTGTTTAATGACATAAGGGAAAGTCTCAATGAATTCAACCCATTTAGCATGTCTACGATTCAGTTTAGCTTGACTTTTAATATGTTTCAAAGATTCATGATCAGAATGTATAACAAATTCTTTGGGCCATAAATAATGTTGCCATGTTTCTAAAGTCCGAACAAGAGCATATAATTCTTTATCATAAGTAGAATAATTCAGACTAGGCCCACTCAATTTTTCAGAAAAGTATGCAACAGGTTTGCCATCTTGTAATAACACACCTCCTAATCCAATTCCACTAGCATCACATTCAAGCTCAAAAGTCTTATTAAAATCAAGAAGTTGGAGTAAAGGAGCATGTGTCAACTTATCTTTCAATACCGTGAAGGCTTCTTCCTGTGCGGTACCCCAAAGAAAAGGCACATCTTTCTTTGTAAGCTCATTGAGAGGTGTAGCAATGGTGCTGAAATCTCTCACAAAACGCCTATAGAATCCAGCGAGGCCAAGAAAACTCCTCACTTGTGTGACCGTTTTGGGCTGTGGCCAACTCTCAATAGCTTCAATCTTGGCTTTGTCAACTTCAATTCCCTATGGAGTAACAACATAGCCAAGAAAAGATACTCGGTCGGTGCAAAAGGTGCACTTCCCAAGGTTACCAAACAAACGTGCATCACGTAGAGCAATAAAAACAGCACGTAAATGTTCCAAATGTTCTTCCAAAGATCTGCTATAAATCAGTATATCATCAAAATAGACTACCACAAATCGTCCAATGAAAGCACGTAAAACTTCGTTCATTAGTCTCATGAAAGTACTAGGCGCATTAGTTAACCCAAAAGGCATGACTAACCCCTCATATAATCCAAACTTAGTTTTAAATGCTGTTTTCCATTCATCCCCCAACTTCATACGAATTTGATGGTATCCACTACGCAAATCAACTTTGGAGAATGTTGTAGAGCCACTCAATTCATCAAGCATATCATCGAGCCTAGGAATAGGATGACGATAACGAATAGTAATATTATTAATGCCTCTACAATCAACACACATACGTGATGTACCATCCTTTTTCGGCACTAGAATAATAGGAACAGCACAAGGACTAAGGGATTCGCGTATATAACCTTTGTCGAGAAGCTCTTGTACTTGACGCATAATCTCCTTCGTCTCCTCTGGATTGGTACGGTATGGTGCACGGTTTGGCAGTGAAGCACCGGGAATTAAGTCAATCTGATGCTCAATCCCTCGAATAGGCGGTAATCCCGGTGGCACGTCTTGTGGAAAGACATCAGCGAACTCCTGCAAAATGTTAGTGACAGCAGGAGGCAAAGAGGAAGGCACGTCCTCGAATGAAAATAATGCCTCTTTGCACACAAAAGCATAGCAAACAGATTTGCTGAAATCTAGCTCATCAATATCAGATTTGGTGGCAAATAAACATGCACTTTTCAATTTAAGTTCAGAAGCAACACTAGATGGTTTATTATTAGGCTTCATTTGTTGCTCAAATTCTTTTGCCACAATCTGATTTTCACTCTTATTCGTCTCCTCTTTTGCTTTATTAGCTCTATTAATATCATCTTTCAAACTGGAATCAGGAGTCATAGGAAGCAAAGTAATATTTTTATCCTTATGAACAAGAGTATAGTGATTGTTTCTACCATGGTGTACAGAATTTTTATCAAATTGCCATGGTCTACCAAGTAATAAGGAACATGCTTGCATAGGTACCACATCACAATCAACATAATCAGCATATGTAGAGATACTAAAATGCACACGAACAGTACGTGTTACCTTAACCTTGCCGCTGTTGTTGAACCATTGGATGTAGTAAGGATGTGGATGTGGTCTTGTGGTGAGAGAAAGCTTCTCCACCATCTCCATGCTAGCCAAGTTGTTGCAGCTCCCTCCGTCTATGATGACGCGCACAGAACGTTCCTTCACAACTCCCTTGGTATGGAACAAATTGTGCCTCTGATTTTGCTCAGCTTGTGTGACCTGCACACTCAAAACACGTTGAGCAACTAAAAATTCATACCTGTCAGCGTCTTCAGGAGCCATGTATTGCGTCTCATGATCAGAATCATCTCCACCATGTTCTTCACGTGTAATAAGAGCCAAAGTCTCCTCATCATAGTCACTAGCGGACTCATATCCACCATCCGCGGTAGCAATCATCACACGCGGAGATTTGCATTCTCTCGCATAATGACCTCCTCCCTTACAACGACGACAAATAATATCACTTGTGTGCCCTGTTGATGCCATGGAAGAAGAAGAACGCTGTGCAGGCCCCGCAGGTGCGCTCTTGGCAGATAATGGTGGTTGTGCCTGTTTTCTTGTATCACGGCTGGAGGTGGCACCAGATGGAGGTGCTGGTGCAGTTGAAGTAGAAGATGCACGTGGTGTCCATGATGAAGGCCGGCCTGCAGAAAAGTTAGTTCGCCCCAATGCTTGTCGATCCTGCACTTCACGTTCAGCTTTACAAGCAAGATGGAATAAACGAGTGATATTAGTATACTCCTTATAGTCTAGAATGGTCTGAATCTCTCTATTTAATCCACCCAGAAAACGTGCAAGCATAGCTTCATTCTCCTCAACAATACCACATCTAATCATTCCAGTTTGTAATTCCTGATAATATTCTTCTACAAAAATTTTCCCTTGTCTTAAACGCTGCAATTTTTGAAGCAATTCACGTTGATAATATGGTGGAACCCAACGCGTACGCATAGCAGTTTTCAAAGCAGCCCAAGTAGTTGGAATAGGATATAATCTACAATGTTCAGACCACCATACACATGCAAAACTAGTGAAAGCACAAACGGCAGCAGCAACTCGTCTCTCCTCAGGATATTGTAAACATGTAAATCGTTGTTCAGTTTCTAACTCCCAAGTAAGATATATATCAGGAACATATCTACCCTCAAATGGTGGAATATTCAATTTCAGTTTAGGAATATGGACATCATCTCGTACCTGAGGTGGTGGTGCAGGCCTACCATTACGAATATATACCTGAGGTCGACCTGCTGGTGGTGGTACAGGTGGCTGCACGTAGTGTTGATTTTGATCAACCTCATCCTCATAATCTCCCACATAATCATCCTCCTCCGCATCAGCAGCAGGAGCCACAGAAATATCAACAGCAGCACCAACAGTTTGGCCAAACGCAAGAGGAACACGGCTTGCTCGGCGGAGGTCTGCTTCGCGACGTGGAGGTAGTCGTTGTTGTTGTTGTTGGAGAGGTGCGTTAGGTGCAGCGGGTGGTGGTGGTGGAAGACGCGCGAGCAATTCATTAAACTTGTTATCGAGCTTTGTTTCGAACGTCTTCTGAAGGCCAGTGATCTTCTCCATGGCCTCTTCAAAATTGTTCAGCACATCTTGCACCTGTTCAGTCATCATTTGCTGAAACTTATCATGAAGCTCCTTGTTCGATAAATTCTCCCAGTCAATCTCGTCGGCTTGTGATCCTGGCATGGTTAGCAGCAATAGAAACACACAAGAATATGATCCTACAGACTACGAACAAGTGGTGGTGGTGGGTGTCACAAATCCGTCAAGCAAATCTCAAATTCTTACCAGTTCTTACCCAGCAGCAGGCGGTGATCGGCAACCGTTGTAGTCAAAAACTCTCAAAGCTTGGATAGAGCGATTACCAGGGAGAGTCAAACGCACGACGTAGATGTATGTGGAGCTGGGAAGGCTTATAATATGGTAGCAAAAAGGGTCAGCAATAATCAATTCAGAGATGCAAAGTTGAATAAACGCTCAACGACGGTACTGTGCTGGTCCTAGGCTAGACTGTGCTAGAGACGCGAGCCTAGAACACTAACAAAATCACGGCGCGGCACGTAAACAAGGGAAAAGCACACTCTGAATTTTTTTATTTTTTCGCTCTTTTTTTTGCGCTCTTTTTTTTGCGCTGCTTTTTTTTTTGCGAAAAATCACTATAATGGCGAGTGTCTCAAAACTCTTCCTAGCTCAAACTGACAGGATGGGCACGAAATTTTTTCGACCAATTTTTTTTTTCGACTGCCCGGACCCAAAAACTGGAAACGGGTCAAAAAAAACTTCCTATAATGGCACCTGTCTCAAAACACTCAGAAACACCTAAAAATAGGATAGCCAGAATTTTTTTCGAAAAATGCGTTTTCGAAAAATTTTGGGCCTAAACGGAGCGTGGCTACCCGACTCCGGCAAGGAAACACGAATCGGAATCTAGATGGATCTCGAAAACAAACCTAATATGCAAGGAACTCGGATTGGTGGTGGATATATGGTGGTGGTATATGGCAGCGGTGGTGGTAGCGGTGGTAGTATATGGATATGGATCGGTGGTGGTATATGGACACGGACTGGTGGTGGTATATGGATACGGATTCGGAGCGGTGGCGGATAAGCGGTGGTGGTAGATGGCAGGGGCGATGATGATGGTGCGGCGGCGGCGTGACAACTTATGACCAGAACTCGAAACTCTAAAAGACTAGACTCTAAGACCAGCAACTAGACACGACGATGCAACCGCAAATTCAACAAAGCAAAACCCTAAAAAGATTATGCAAAGGCTCAGATTGGTTCGGATATGATGAACTAACCCTAATTTTTTTTGTGGTTTTTTCGTGGACTGTAGGTATGAAGAACAGACTCGATCTAAACTACGAAAAACTGTAAAATCTCACCGAGCAACCTGGAAATCTGATACCACTTGATATAGGCGGAGGTGTCCCGTCTTTCGATGAGATGGTGGATTTCGCTTTGGTGGAAGTCGACTTTGACGATCCGACTACGAACGTGCGAGGATGTCGCGCCTTAGCAATCGCTAAACCAACTCCGAGAGGTTATTGACCACGCCGGAGCACGATCAACCTGACCACGAGGGTCTGTTTCCTGCGAGCAAACGAAGAACAAGCAAGAAACTAAGATTGCAATCTGGATATTGCGAATATAAGATGAAAGCTTTATTGATCAAGGTGGGGTTCTGTGACGACTTTGTCTGGTCGTTGAACACAAACGAAGTACGCGAAGTTGCAGCTATGGCGAACTTTTAATCTAAACAAAACCCAAAGTCTAAACGATGCCCTAAGGGCTGTATATATGGAGGAAGAGGGGGGAATTTCGTGGCCCTTGGTGGAGGGGTCCGAAATCAACCCTATCTCTTGTTTCCCCACACATACGGACTCTAAAAATAGCCTATACTTATGTATTTCGAAATTACATGGGCCTGGCCCAATAATAAGGTGACGCAGCACCTAAAATAGCCTCGGGACGAAAATTATGAAGTGGCATCTTGTATATTTCGTCCAAGGCTTCATGCACCCATTATGGTGGCTTCAAAGTCCTGAAATCATCACTTGTAACTCCGTTCTTGTTCCCCTTGCGCATGCCATCATCTCCATGCTTGTTCTTGCTCCAATGTTCATCCTTCTCCAAGCTAGGCCCTTCATTTGTAAGCAAAACAAATGTATCCAATTTAGGCAGCATCATATTCTCATGAACATTAGAATCATTACCAAGAAACGAAAGTACCTGGTAATTTAGTTGGCGTGCACGAGCTCTAGTAATTGGTCCAGTATGTATAGCAGCAGGGGCTGTGGGTGTAACAATTGTATTGATGTCCTCATCACTCGCCATTATAGTGATTTTTCGCAAAAAAAAAAGAGAGCAGCGCAAAAAAAAAGCAGCGCAAAAAAAAAGAGCGAAAAAAAAATTCGAGAGTGTGCTTTTCCCTTGTTTACGTGCAGCGCCGTGATTTTGTTAGTGTTCTAGGCTCGCGTCTCTAGCACGGTCTAGCCTAGGACCAGCACAGTACCGTCGTTGAGCGTTTATTCAACTTTGCATCTCTGAATTGATTATTGCTGACCCTTTTTGCTACCATATTATAAGCCTTCCCAGCTCCACATACATCTACGTCGTGCGTTTGACTTTCCCTGGTAATCGCTCTATCCAAGCTTTGAGAAGTTTTGGCTACAACGGTTGCCGATCACCACCTGCTGTTGGGTAAGAACTGGTAAGAATTTGAGGTTTGCTTGACGGGTTTGTGATACACCACCACAACTTCTTAGTAGTCTGTAGGATCATATTCTTGTGTGTTTCTATTGCTGCTAACCATGCCAGGATCACAAGCCGACGAGATTGACTGCGAGAACTTATCGAACAAGGAGCTTCATGATAAGTTTTAGCAAATGATGACTGAACAGGTGCAAGATGTGCTGAACAATTTTGAAGAGGCCATGGAGAAGATTACTGGCCTTGAGAAGACGTTCGAAACAAAGCTCGATAACAGATTTAATGAACTGCTTGCGCGTCTTCCACCACCGGTTGCACCTGTCGCACCTCTGCAACAACAACAACTACGCCCCCTTCCGAATCAGTATGGACGAGCACAGCGTGTTCCTATTGAGCCAGGACAAAATTCTGGTGTCGTTGCTACTGCTGTTGGTGTTTCTTTGGCTCCTGCTACTGCTGCTGCTGGTACCCAGGAGGATGATGATTATGTGGGAGATTATGAGGATGAGGTTGATCAAAATCCGAACTACGTGCAGCCACCAGCACCACCACCACCAGGTCGACCTCAGGTATATATTCATAAACTGAAATTGAATATTCCACAGAAGTATTCCACCAGGTCGAACTACGTGGTAGGCCTGCACCACCACCTCAGGTACGAGATGATGTCCATATTCCTAAACTGAAATTGAATATTCCACCATTTGAGGGTAGATATGTTCCTGATATATATCTTACTTGGGAGTTAGAAACTGAACAACGTTTTACATGTTTACAATATCCCGAGGAGAGACGGGTTGCTGCTGTTGTTTGTGCTTTCACTAGTTTTGCATGTGTCTGGTGGTCTGAACATTGTAGATTATATCCTATTCCAACTACTTGGGCTGCTTTGAAAACCGCTATGCGTACGCGTTGGGTTCCACCATATTATCAACGTGAATTGCTTCAAAAATTGCAGCGTTTAAGACAAGGAAAAAATTCTGTAGAAGAATATTATCAGGAATTACAAACTGGCATGATTAGATGTGGTATTGTTGAGGAGAATGAAGCTATGCTTGCACGTTTTCTGGGTGGATTAAATAGAGAGATTCAGACCATTCTAGACTATAAGGAGTATACTAATATCACTCGTTTATTCCATCTTGCTTGTAAAGCTGAACGTGAAGTGCAGGATCGACAAGCATTGGCGTGAACTAACTTTTCTGCAGGCCGACCTTCATCATGGACACCGCGTGCATCTTCTACTTCAACTGCACCAGCACCTCAATCACGTGCCTCCTCCAGTCGTGATACAAGAAAACAGGCACAACCACCATTATCTGCCAAGAGCGCACCTGCTGGGCATGCACAAAGTTCTTCTTCTTCCATGGCATCAACAGGGCACACAAGTGATATTATTTGTCGTCGTTGTAAGGGAGGAGGTCATTATGCGAGAGAATGCAAATCTCCGCGTGTGATGATTGCTACCACGGATGGTGGATATGAGTCCGCTAGTGACTATGATGAGGAGACATTGGCTCTTATTACACGTGAAGAACATGGTGGAGATGATTCTGATCATGAGACGCAATACATGGCTCCTGAAGATGCTGACAGGTATGAATGATTAGTTGCTCAACGTGTTTTGAGTGTGCAGGTCACACAAGCTGAGCAAAATCAGAGGCACAATTTGTTCCGTACCAAGGGAGTTGTGAAGGAACGTTCTGTGCGCGTCATAATAGACGGAGGGAGCTGCAACAACTTGGCTAGCATGGAGATGGTGGAGAAGCTTTCTCTCACCACAAGACCACATCCACATGCTTACTACATCCAATGGTTCAACAACAGCGGCAAGGTTAAGGTAACACGTACTGTTCGTGTGCATTTTAGTATCTCTACATATGCTGATTATGTTGATTGTGATGTGGTACCTATGCAAGCATGTTCCTTATTACTTGGTAGACCATGGCAAATTGATAAAAATTCTGTACACCATGGTAGAAACAATCACTATACTCTTGTTCATAAGGATAAAAATATTACTTTGCTTCCTATGACTCCTGATTCCATTTTGATAGATGATATTAATAGAGCTAATAAAGCAAAACAGGAGAAGAATAAGAGTGAAAATCAGATTGTGGCAAAAGAATTTGAGCAACAAATGAAGCCTAATAATAAACCATCTAGTGTTGCTTCTGAAATTAAATTGAAAAGTGCATGTTTATTTGCCACCAAATCTGATATTGATGAGCTAGATTTCAGCAAATCTGTTTGCTATGCTTTTGTGTGCAAAGAGGCATTATTTTTATTCGAGGACGTGCCTTCCTCTTTGCCTCCTGTTGTGACTAACATTTTGCAGGAGTTCGCTGATGTTTTTCCACAAGACGTGCCACCGGGATTACCGCCTATTCGAGGGATTGAGCATCAGATTGACTTAATTCCCGGTGCTTCACTGCCAAACCGTGCACCATACCGTACCAATCCAGAGGAGACGAAGGAGATTATGCGTCAAGTACAAGAGCTTCTCGACAAAGGTTATATACGCGAATCCCTTAGTCCTTGTGCTGTTCCTATTATTCTAGTGCCGAAAAAGAATGGTACATCACGTATGTGTGTTGATTGTAGAGGCATTAATAATATTACTATTCGTTGTCGTCATCCTATTCCTAGGCTAGATGATATGCTTGATGAATTGAGTGGCTCTACAATATTCTCCAAAGTTGATTTGCGTACTGGCTACCATCAAATTCGTATGAAATTGGGAAATGAATGGAAAACAGCATTTAAAACTAAGTTTGCATTATATGATGAGGACATCAATACAATTGTTACACCCACAGCCCCTGCTGCTATACATATTGGACCAATTACTAGAGCTCGTGCACGCCAACTAAATTACCAGGTACTTTCGTTTCTTGGTAATGATTCTAATGTTCATGAGAATATGATGTTGCCTAAATTGGATACATTTGTTTTGCTTACAAATGAAGGGCCTAGCTTGGAGAAGGATGAACATTGGAGCAAGAACAAGCATGGAGATGATGGCATGTGCAAGGGGAACAAGAACGGAGTTACAAGTGATGATTTCAGGACTTTGAAGCCACCATAATGGGTGCATGAAGCCTTGGACGAAATATACAAGATGCCACTTCATAAATTTCGTCCCGAGGCTATTTTAGGTGCTGCGTCACCTTATTATTGGGCCAGGCCCATGTAATTTCGAAATACATAAGTATAGGCTATTTTTAGAGTCCGTATGTGTGGGGAAACAAGAGATAGGGTTGATTTCGGACCCCTCCACCAAGGGCCACGAAATTCCCCCCTCTTCCTCCATATATACAGCCCTTAGGGCATCGTTTAGACTTTGGGTTTTGTTTAGATTAAAAGTTCGCCATAGCTGCAACTTCGCGTACTTCGTTTGTGTTCAACGACCAGACAAAGGCGTCACAGAACCCCACCTTGAGCAATAAAGCTTTCATCTTATATTCGCAATATCCAGATTGCAATCTCAGTTTCTTGCTTGTTCTTCGTTTGCTCGCAGGAAACAGACCCTCGTGGTCAGGTTGATCGTCTCCGGCGTGGTCAATAACCTCTCGGAGTTGGTTTAGCGATTGCTAAGGCGCGACGTCCTCGCACGTTCGTAGTCGGATCGTCAAAGTCGACTTCCACCAAAGCGAAATCCACCATCTCATCAAAAGACGGGACACCTTTGCCTCTATCAAGTGGTATCAGATTTCCAGGTTGCTCAGTGAGATTTTACAGTTTTTCGTAGTTTAGATCGAGTCTGTTCTTCATACCTACAGTCCACGAAAAAGCCACAAAAAAAATTAGGGTTAGTTCATCATATCCGAACCAATCTGAGCCTTTGCATAATCTTTTTAGGGTTTTGCTTTGTTGAATTTGCGGTTGCATCGTCGTGTCTAGTTGCTGGTCTTAGATTCTAGTCTTTTAGAGTTTCGAGTTCTGGTCATAAGTTGTCACGCCGCCGCCGCACCATCATCATCGCCCCTGCCATCTACCACCACCGCTTATCCGCCACCGCTTCGAATCCGTATCCATATACCACCACAGCTGTCATATACCACCACCGCTGCCATCTACCACCATATATCCACCACCAATCCGAGTTCTTGTCATATTAGGTTTGATGAGGACATCAATACAATTGTTACACCCACAGCCCCTGCTGCTATACATACTGGACCAATTACTAGAGCTCGTGCACGCCAACTAAATTACCAGGTACTTTCGTTTCTTGGTAATGATTCTAATGTTCATGAGAATATGATGCTGCCTAAATTGGATACATTTGTTTTGCTTACAAATGAAGGGCCTAGCTTGGAGAAGGATGAACATTGGAGCAAGAACAAGCATGGAGATGATGGCATGCGCAAGGGGAACAAGAACGGAGTTACAAGTGATGATTTCAGGACTTTGAAGCCACCATAATGGGTGCATGAAGCCTTGGACGAAATATACAAGATGCCACTTCATAAATTTCGTCCCGAGGCTATTTTAGGTGCTGCGTCACCTTATTATTGGGCTAGGCCCATGTAATTTCGAAATACATAAGTATAGGCTATTTTTAGAGTCCGTATGTGTGGGGAAACAAGAGATAGGGTTGATTTCGGACTCCTCCACCAAGGGCCACGAAATTCCCCCCTCTTCCTCCATATATACAGCCCTTAGGGCATCGTTTAGACTTTGGGTTTTGTTTAGATTACAAGTTCGCCATAGCTGCAACTTCGCGTACTTCGTTTGTGTTCAACGACCAGACAAAGGCGTCACAGAACCCCACCTTGATCAATAAAGCTTTCATCTTATATTCGCAATATCCAGATTGCAATCTTAGTTTCTTGCTTGTTCTTCGTTTGCTCGCAGGAAACAGACCCTCGTGGTCAGGTTGATCGTGCTCCGGCGTGGTCAATAACCTCTCGGAGTTGGTTTAGCGATTGCTAAGGCGCGACGTCCTCGCACGTTCGTAGTCGGATCGTCAAAGTCGACTTCCACCAAAGCGAAATCCACCATCTCATCGAAAGACGGGACACCTTTGCCTCTATCATTATATGAGTGGTTAGTCATGCCTTTTGGGTTAACTAATGCACCTAGTACTTTCATGAGATTAATGAACGAAGTTTTACGTGCTTTCATTGGACGATTTGTGGTAGTTTACTTTGATGACATATTGATTTATAGCAGATCTTTGGAAGAACATTTGGAACATTTAAGTGCTGTTTTTATTGTTCTACGTGATGCACGTTTGTTTGGTAACCTTGGGAAGTGCACCTTTTGCACCGACCGAGTATCTTTTCTTGGCTATGTTGTTACTCCACAGGGAATTGAAGTTGATAAAGCCAAGATTGAAGCTATTGAGAGTTGGCCGCAGCCCAAAACGGTCATACAAGTGAGGAGTTTTCTTGGCCTCGCTGGATTCTATAGGCGTTTTGTGAGAGATTTCAGCACCATTGCTGCACCTCTCAATGAGCTTACAAAGAAAGATGTGCCTTTTCTTTGGGGTACCGCACAGGAAGAAGCCTTCACGGTATTGAAAGATAAGTTGACACATGCTCCTTTACTCCAACTTCCTGATTTTAATAAGACTTTTGAGCTTGAATGTGATGCTAGTGGAATTGGATTAGGAGGTGTGTTATTACAAGATGGCAAACCTGTTGCATACTTTTCTGAAAAATTGAGTGGGCCTAGTCTGAATTATTCTACTTATGATAAAGAATTATATGCTGATAGAGGCGGAGGTGTCCCGTCTTTCGATGAGATGGTGGATTTCGCTTTGGTGGAAGTCGACTTTGACGATCCGACTACGAACGTGCGAGGACGTCGCGCCTTAGCAATAGCTAAACCAACTCCGAGAGGTTATTGACCACGCCGGAGCACGATCAACCTGACCACGAGGGTCTGTTTCCTGCGAGCAAACGAAGAACAAGCAAGAAACTAAGATTGCAATCTGGATATTGCGAATATAAGATGAAAGCTTTATTGATCAAGGTGGGGTTCTGTGACGCCTTTGTCTGGTCGTTGAACACCAACGAAGTACGCGAAGTTGCAGCTATGGCGAACTTTTAATCTAAACAAAACCCAAAGTCTAAACGATGCCCTAAGGGCTGTATATATGGAGGAAGAGGGGGGAATTTCGTGGCCCTTGGTGGAGGGGTCCGAAATCAACCCTATCTCTTGTTTCCCCACACATACGGACTCTAAAAATAGCCTATACTTATGTATTTCGAAATTACATGGGCCTGGCCCAATAATAAGGTGACGCAGCACCTAAAATAGCCTCGGGACGAAATTTATGAAGTGGCATCTTGTATATTTCGTCCAAGGCTTCATGCACCCATTATGGTGGCTTCAAAGTCCTGAAATCATCACTTGTAACTCTGTTCTTGTTTCCCTTGCGCATGCCATCATCTCCATGCTTGTTCTTGCTCCAATGTTCATCCTTCTCCAAGCTAGGCCCTTCATTTGTAAGCAAAACAAATGTATCCAATTTAGGCAGCATCATATTCTCATGAACATTAGAATCATTACAAAGAAACGAAAGTACCTGGTAATTTAGTTGGCGTGCACGAGCTCTAGTAATTGGTCCAGTCTGTATAGCAGCAGGGCCTGTGGGTGTAACAATTGTATTGATGTCCTCATCATATGCTCTTGTTCGGACTTTAGAAACATGGCAACATTATTTATGGCCCAAAGAATTTGTTATACATTCTGATCATGAATCTTTGAAACATATTAAAAGTCAAGCTAAACTGAATCGTAGACATGCTAAATGGGTTGAATTCATTGAGACTTTCCCTTATGTCATTAAACACAAGAAGGGAAAAGAAAATGTTATTGCTGATGCATTGTCTCGTCGCTATACTATGCTTTCACAACTTGACTTCAAAATATTTGGTTTGGAGACCATCAAAGATCAATATGTGCATGATGCTGATTTTAAAGATGTAATGCAGAATTGTAAAGAAGGAAGAATGTGGAACAAGTTTGTTGTTAATGATGGATTTGTGTTTCGTGCTAACAAGATATGCATTCCAGCTAGCTCCGTTCGTCTTTTGTTGTTGCAGGAGGCACATGGAGGAGGATTAATGGGACACTTTGGAATGAAGAAGACGGAGGACGTACTTGCTACACATTTCTTTTGGCCAAAGATGAGACGGGATGTTGAGCGTTTTATTGCTCGCTGCACTACATGTCAAAAAGCTAAGTCACGACTCAATCCTCATGGTTTATATATGCCTTTGCCTGTACCTAGTGTTCCTTGGGAGGATATATCTATGGACTTTATTTTAGGTTTACCTCGAACAAAGAAGGGGAGGGATAGCATATTTGTGGTCGTGGATAGATTCTCGAAAATGGCACACTTTATACCATGTCATAAAAGCGATGATGCTGTTAATGTTGCTGATTTGTTCTTTCGTGAAATTATTCGCTTGCATGGTGTGCCAAATACTATTGTTTCAGATCGTGATACTAAATTTCTTAGCCACTTTTGGAGATGTTTATGGGCTAAGTTGGGGACTAAACTGCTTTTTAGTACTACTTGTCACCCCCAAACTGATGGACAAACTGAAGTAGTCAATAGAACGTTGTCTACTATGCTTAGGTCTGTTTTGAAGAATAATAAGAATATGTGGGAGGAATGCTTGCCTCATATTGAATTTTCTTATAATCGTTCATTGCATTCTACTACTAAGATGTGCCCTTTTGAAGTTGTGTATGGTTTCCTACCTCGTGCACCTATTGATTTGTTGCCTCTTCCATCTTCGGAGAAGGTTAATTTTGATGCTAAACAACGTGCTGAATTGATTTTAAAAATGCACGAGTTAACTAAGGAAAACATTGAGCGTATGAATGCTAAATATAAACTTGCTGGAGATAAGGGTAGAAAACATGTTGTGTTTGCACCTGGAGATCTTGTTTGGTTACATTTGCGTAAGGATAGATTTCCTGATTTGCGCAAATCAAAGTTAATGTGTGACGCCCCCGATTCAATCGTACACTAATCATGCACGCAAATGTGTACGATCAAGATCAGGGACTCACGGGAAGATATCACAACACAACTCTAAAACATAAAATAAGTCATACAAGCATCATAATACAAGCCAGGGGCCTCGAGGGCTCGAATACAAGTGCTCGATCATAGACGAGTCAGCGGAAGCAACAATATCTGAGTACAGACATAAGTTAAACAAGTTTGCCTTAAGTAGGCTAGCACAAACTGGGATACAGATCGAAAGAGGCGCAGGCCTCCTGCCTGGGATCCTCCTAACTACTCCTGGACGTCGTCAGCGGGCTGCACGTAGTAGGGGCACCTCCGGTGTAGTAGGGGTCGTCGTCGACGGTGGCGTCTGGCTCCTGGACTCCAGCATCTGGTTGCGACAACCAGAAAGAAAGGAAAAGGGGAAAAAGGGGGGAGAAAGCAACCGTGAGTACTCATCCAAAGTACTCGCAAGCAAGGAACTACACTACATATGCATGGGTATATGTGTAAGGAGGCCATATCGGTGGACTGAACTGCAGAATGCCAGAATAAGAGGGGGATAGCTAGTCCTATCGAAGACTACGCTTCTGGCAGCCTCCGTCTCGCAGCATGTAGAAGAGAGTAGATTGAAGTCCTCCAAGTAGCATCTCCAAGTAGCATCTCCAAGTATCATCTCCAAGTAGCATCGCATAGCATAAACCTACCCGGCGATCCTCCCCTCGTCGCCCTGTGGAAAAGCGATCACCGGGTTGTCTGTGGAACTTGGAAGGGTGTGTTTTATTAAGTATCCGGTTCTAGTTGTCATAAGGTCAAGGTACAACTCCAAGTCGTCCTGTTACCGAAGATCACGGCTATTCGAATAGATTAACTTCCCTACAGGGGTGCACCACAGAACCCAACACGCTCGATCCCATTTGGCCGGACACACTTTCCTGGGTCATGCCCGGCCTCGGAAGATCAACACGTCGCAGCCCCACCTAGGCACAACAGAGAGGTCAGCACGCCGGTCTAAATCCTATGCGCGCAGGGGTCTGGGCCCATCACCCATTGCACACCTGCACGTTGCGTACGCGGCCGGTGAGCATACCTAGCAACCTCCATTACAAAGGAAGTTGCGTTAACGCAGTCCAACCCGGCGCGCGCCACTCAGTCGCTGACGTCAAGAAGGCTTCGGCTGATACCACGACGCCGGGATACCCATAACTACTCCCGCGTAGATGGTTAGTGCGTATAGGCTCGTAGCCAACTCAGATCAAATACCAAGATCTCGTTAAGCGTGTTAAGTATCCGCGAACGCCGAACAGGGCCAGGCCCACCTGTCTCCTAGGTGGTCTCAACCTGCCCTGCCGCTCCGCCACAAAGTAATAGTTGGGGGCCGTCGGGAACCCAGGCCCACCTCTACCGGGATGGAGCCACCTGCCCCTTCAGCCCCCATCTCCGAACAGTATCACAGGTAATGTAACTGTGTAAAGTATATAATATACGCCCGTGATCACCTCCCAAAGTGATCACAGCCCAGTAGTATAGCATGGCAGACGGACAAGAGTGTAGGGCCACTGATGGAACACTAGCATCCTATACTAAGCATTTAGGATTGCGGGTAAGGTATCAATGACTGTAGCAGCAATGACAGGCTATGCATCAGAATAGGATTAACGGAAAGCAGTAACATGCTACACTACTCTAATGCAAGCAGTATAGAGAAGAGTAGGCGATATCTGGTGATCAAAGGGGGGGGGGCTTGCCTGGTTGCTCTGGCAAGAAGGAGGGGTCGTCAACTCCGTAGTCGAACTGGGCAGCAGCAGCGTCGGTCTCGTAGTCTACCGGAGAGAAGAGGGGGAAGAAACAATGAATACAATGCAAACAAATGCATATCGATGCATGACATGACAAGTAACGATGCTAGGTGTGCCCAATCGCGGTAGTAGGTGATACCGACGAAGGGGGGAAACATCCGGGAAAGTATTCCCGGGGTTTCGCGTTTTCGGACAGATGAACCGGAGGGGGAAAGTTGCGTGTTTGGTATGTTAGAGGTGTGTGGTGGACGAACGGGCTGCGTATCCGGGTTCGTCTCGTCGTTCTGAGCAACTTTCATGTAGAAAGTATTTTCATCCGAGTTACGGATTAAAAGATATGATTTTCTAAAGATTTAAATCATTTTCTGATTTTATTTATTCATTTAAATCCAACCTTATCCAAAACAGTGTTTGCTGACGTCATCATGACGTCAGCATGACGTCAGCAGTCAACAGGGGCGTTGACTGGTCAAACTGACGTGTGGGTCCAGCGGGGCCCACCTGTCATACCCTGTTTAGGCTAATCAGGTTTTAGCTAAACTAATCACAGTTTAATTAGACTAATTAGTTAATTTGATTAATCTAATTATGATTAATTAACTTAATTAATTCCTTAATTAATTAATTAATTAATTAATTTTATTATTATTAATTTTAATTCCTTTTTTTAATAAAACGTTCTGGGGCCGTGGGGCCCCCATGTCATTGGCACCAGTGGCCAGAGTGGTTTCGGTGTTAGCGGGCGCTGGGCACCCGCCCGAACTGGTGCAGCGGGCGCTCGTCTGCGGCCAACGGGGAAGGGGGGGCACGGCGAGCCGGGGCGCAGGCTCGCCGGCGGCGGCGACGGCGCACAGGGCGGAGCGGGGGAAAGAGGGGCGCCACGGGGACGGGCGCCGTGTGCAGAGGAGGCGGGGCACAGGCGGGTGAGGCCGGCAGGTAGCGGTGGTGGCCGGCCGCGGGCGTCGGCGACCAAAGCCACGCGCAGGCCGGCGTGGAGAGGCGAGGCCAAGGCGAGGGGAGACGAAGCGGGACGCGGGCCACGGCGAGGGAGGACGGCCGGGGCGCGCGAGGCCATGGCGCAGTCGGCACG